>NW_017673278.1:0-14066 GCF_001879085.1 Nicotiana attenuata
ACAATTGGGGGTGAATCAGTATCTTGGAAATCATCCAAACAAACGTGCATCGCCCGTTCTACAATGGAATCTGAATTCATAGCTTTAGATAAGGCCGGTGAGGAAGCTGAATGGCTCCGGAATTTCTTGGAAGATATTCCATTTTGGCCCAAACCTTTGGCACCTATATGTATACATTGTGATAGTCAAGCGGCAATAGGTAGGGCAAGGAGCGTTATGTATATCGGAAAATCTCGTCATATCCGACGGAGACACAATACCGTTAGACAACTACTCTCTAGTGGTGTTATCACAATTGACTACGTAAAGTCAAGAGATAACGTGTCGGATCCACTTACAAAAGGCCTATCTAGAGAGGCAGTTGAAAGATCATCAAAGGGAATGGGGTTAAAGGCATAGGACAAGTCATCATGGCGGTAACTCTACCTAGCAGACTGGAGATCCCAAGAGCTAGGTTCAAAGAGATCAAACAAAGTTATGAATGACGGTTCAACATTGTCAACTAACTCAACCCATTCTCGTGATGAAGACAATGTTCAAAAACGAGGTAAAACATTAAGGCTTTTTTTTTTGATGAGTTAATAAAGCTTAAAGCTTTTTAATGATTTGCTAAGTCTGGCAAGATATGACCAGATAGTGTGTCTTTAGGATTACACGTTTAGGAATCACCTATGTGAGTGTGAAGTGTAAGCCGCTTCAAGGAGAATGAAAGTAAAGGCCCATTCTCTAAGCATTCATGAAACCAGGCGGTGTTCATGGCTGAAACGAACACAACCGTGAGAACCATAGATGGTTAAGGATTGATATTGTGACTTATGTTGTCTAGGTATACAACAAAGCTCGACGGTTCAAAGATATCAAATCTACTGATTGACCGAGTATATCCGATATAAGTTCACTATGGAAAGTTCAAAGGGAAACCTACTTATCGAGATGCAATCAATTCTTGTTTGTAAAACACATACACGTCCGTGCATTCCTTTAAGTTTATAGCCATTCCCCATTCATGTGGGGGATTGTTGGGCTTGTTATTTAATAAATAAGTAACAAAAAGAGGTGTGAATGGAAAATGATGGGAAAAGAAATGGAGGGATGACCCGCGACCCGGTCCGATTTAGCCCGATTTTCTTTCCCGGATTAATTTAAATTCGTTTTAAATTTCCCGCAAAAATTTCCAACAGCCATGGCTGTTTTGAAACGGTGTCACACCTGTTCCAACACCCATGACTATTTTGAAAAGTTGCAAACCTCTTCAGAGGGTCACACCTGTTCCAACAGCCATGACTGTTCTAAAAGGTTGCAAACCTCTTCAGAGGGTCACACCTGTTCCAACAGTCATGACTATTCTGAAAGGTTGCAAACCTCTTCAGAAACATCACCAAGTTGTCTATAAATAGACCTTCAAATCCCAGAATATTTACTTATGAAATTTTCTAATTATCTTCTTCTTCTTCTGCACTAAAATTCCAGTGTGTTTTGCTGCCATCGAGTGGTTCGCTGATCATCGGCGTTTTTGGTACCAACACTCCGGTGAGTTAAATCGTTCTATTCTGGGAGGATATATTCCATAACCTCGGGTACTTGAGGGGAATAATTTCCTTAAGGACACACTGTGTATTCAGTGGGCTCGATTTGTTCCTTCAACGTTTCAAAAATTATTTTGAAGTTCGAATATTATTTTTCAGAATTGTTTCTACTAACTTTCTGTTTTATTTTTCAGAAAGATTATTGTTTTATTTATTTACTTACAGCAATACAGATAAATAACATCATGTCCCGGTGAAGCACCCCAAAGATGGTTTTGAGGATTCATTAGTGAAACAATAGTTCGGGGGTCTGACTTGGTCTTCAACCATTTCCGAAATGTTATGGATCTACTCATATTTACTACGTCAGATACTTCTCCCACAACCAATGAGTATTTCGGGGTTGTTAACCACTAGAGCGACATGCAGAAGTGGGAATGGGTATGTGAACATCAAACTTAGGCTATAGATACGCCTAAGGGTGTTAAACGGGTGGGCCGGGCCGGGCCGGACTGGGTTTGCTTTTTTTGGACCCGTACGGGTTATGGTCCGGGCCGGTTACGGGTTGGGGCTTAACGGGTTTAACGAGTTCGGGTTCATCCGGGTAAAAATTGAACCGTAAGGGTTACGGGTTGAGGGGGCCGGGCCGGGCCGGGTTTAGTGTATTTTTTTTTTTTTTTTGGATTTTGTATAACTATTGTAAGTTATATTAATACTTTGTATTAATATAAAGAATACAAGGAAGATGGAAAAAAATTGCACTTATAAATTGCAAGTGCTACATTTTTTTCAAAATTACAAAATTAAAGTTTGCATTTAAAAAGTAAATTAATATCTTAGGTATTTTTATTGTGTACTAAAATATATTTAATGCCTATCTTATGTATTTTTACATTGTATCAAGTTGTTTATTTGATGTATATTTATGATTTGAGCATTTATACCCTAAATATATACACTATATTTTTTATAACCTAGGATCCGGTATTTTACCTTATATAATACTCCTATATGATTTAAATTATATTTCTTTCATTTTAAATACGTATAAAATATATACGCAGGGTATAATCAAGACTTATAAAATATATACTCAAAGCAATTTCCATTGTAAAACATACAAAAAAGTGACAAAAGTATTCCACTATTATTACATGTATCATACTTGCAAATTATGTGTAAGATATATATGTTAAATTCCAACAATTTTAAATTATTTAATTAGTATACAATAATTGGTATATTCATGGTATGTGTAAGATATAAAATATTTATACTAGAATATACCACTATTATGTTTTTAAAAATTAGACATGTATGTAAAGCTCCCAAAAAAAAATTTAAAAAATTAAACCGGTCTGGGCCGGGCCGGTTAACCGGTTTAACGGCACTGTTCATCTAACGGGTTGTACCGGTCCGGGTAACCGGTATTTAAAAAGTAAACGGAGCAACCCGCGCGGCCCCCCTAACCCAGCCCAGCCCCCTTTAACCGGGCCGGGCCGGTTCCGGTTTTAACGGGTCTGGGCCGGGCCGGAACCGGGCTGACCCGGCCCGTCAAAGTTATACTTTGAACCAAGCTCCATGTGACTGGTTTCTGTTTTTCTTCCGCTTTTTGGGCTCAATTTCAGCCCAGGTATCTTCAGCATTTTTCTTAAAATTTTCTGTTGATGATAAACTCGATTGTCACGTTGAAAGCTCATCTTTGAAAGTTGGGCCTAATACTGGCCCAATCGAATCTGCCTGGTTAAGACCAGGCCTGTTTTGCCCTTTTGTCCTCACTATTGGGCTCCATTTCGAGCCCAATGCCTACCAGTCATGATTTCTCTTAAAGACTCCTATAGATAATAAATTGGGCTTCCCGCTAGCCCAGTTTTTCTCAAATAATTAAGGGCNCCTCACTATTGGGCTCCATTTCGAGCCCAATGCCTACCAGTCATGATTTCTCTTAAAGACTCCTATAGATAATAAATTGGGCTTCCCGCTAGCCTAGTTTTTCTCAAATAATTAAGGGCCTAATTTCTCCTCTAATGCAAACTTATAATTAGTGGCCTTTTATAACTCCAAACTTAGTTTAAACATGAATATTCGTAGCTTGCTTTAGGCATGTTTAACATACCATCGTGGTTGTGTACATATTCGCGTGACATAATTACGATCTTAAAAATAAAATCGGAGTATGCGTTCGCGCAACTTCGACTAAACTTTCTTAATAATAATAAAGCGTTATTAATTGTGGACACGCACGCGTGACAAGAGTTTTGACGCGCCAAACAAATGGGTACACGTACGCATGACCTGTTTTAAGACAATTTCCTAATTAAAAGAGGTGAATGCACATAGGTCCCAAAATAGGTAATTAGACAATTTAATTAAGCCAAGTATGAGCAAAGCGACCGTGCTAAAATCACGGAACCCGGAAATGCCTAACACCTTCTCCCGGGTTAACAGAATTCGTTACTCGGATTTCTGTGTTCCGCGGATCTTAAAACAGAGTCAATCTTCCTCGATTCGGGATCTTAAACCGGTGACTCGGGACACCACAAACTATCCCAAGTGGCGACTCTGGATCTTAAATGAATGATCCCGTTTCGATTGTCACATAAATTGGAAAAACTCCCTTATACCCTTTCGGGATAGAAAAAGGAGGTGTGACATATGTTTTCATCAAATCAAATAATTCATCCATATTTTGTTCCTTGTGATTTTTTACTAAGCACATTTAACTGTTAATTAATTAAAATGTAGTATGTCGTTGGTCCTTTTATACAGAAAATATGTTATACTTAGATTATATTTAGAACTATACAACAACTATTACTACTACTACGCCTCAATCCCAAACAAGTCAACATCACTGTATTTATTCATTATGAATTGGCAAGTTTTAAGTTGGCTGCCAACCTACCACAACCCCTCATCCTAAGCCCGGGCTTGGGACCAACAATATAGGCGAGCTCACACATAAGGAGTAGTAATACAAATATAACATAAGACATGGTAACTATATGATTTAATAGTTAATAATTCGTTTAAGTTTAGTGAAGATTCACAAGCAGAATGATCAAATTTACACATTTTCATTAATTGATAATTAAATGTGCTTAACCAAATACGACAAGGATCAAAATCAGAATCTGTCACTGTTTCAGAGTCTATATAATGCACATATGTGTAAATTTGAGTATATAAAAAATATATATTTCAAATTACCTTAACTTCACGAGCAAGGTAAACACGATCGAGTTTGCCTTTGCCGAGCGGTTTTCCGATTTCGAAATCGTCGAGCGACCATTGTTTCTGTGGAGATTTTGGTGGTTGTTTTGGGGGTTTTGGAGGCTGAATTTGAGTTTTGGAAGCCATTTTTGGATTTGGAGAAGAAGGGATTTGTAATTCAAATGGGTTTGAGGAGGGAATAGGTGTCAAATTTGTAGTATCAGTTCGCGAATCGGGTCAGAATCCATTTCCTCTTCAGGTTGAGCTGAGTACTATTTTCTTTTTCTTCTTTTCTCCAAACCATTTTCTTCTATTTTAAGGAAAGAATCACTTGTTATAAAATCTTTAATAGATGTGAATGTCCACTACTCCCACTACTTTCATCTTTGATGTAAATAACCTCCCACTACTCATCACCATTATGATTTTAACTCCCACACCTCCATAATCCCTCCCCATGATCTTCCCCCATGATCTCAATTGTTAGTGTCATGTTTAAGACAATCATTTTGTAACCTTCATATGTAATAGTATAAATAGAGGCATGAAATGTGAGATGAAACACACTTGAACACTTGATGAAATAAGAAAGTTATCTCTTCTTCTCTTATTCTACTTATCTTCTTATTTTATATGGTTACTTTGAGCTATATTTCTTAACACGCTATCAGCACCAAATCTCTAACCTCAAGACTGAATTCCACTAGCAAAGGTATATATCTACAACCAAGTGTTCAAATTATCAAATTGTTGCTACGCATTTCTTTTATGGGGAATCTACTTCTTTTGGATTTATTCAATTAGAATTATGTGTTGTCTCGTAAAAAGGAAATATGACAATTATATTGAGTGCATTATGTTTAATGCCAATAGTTGACATGTTTGTCAGAATAGTTAAGATTAGTTGAAATCGTTTTCCTACTATTTTAATACTCTATCAATGACTTCCGATTTCTTTCCTTGTGACTAATGGCTTTCGGGAAAAAATATTTTTGTTTATTTTGAAGAATTATATGTTTATATTTATTATTGCGGCATAGCTAATTCATGTGTTTTTATGGTGATTAACTAGTCAATTGATGTTATTATTTTTATGAGATATGATCAGATTGACCCTTTGATGAAAATATTTTCGTTTATTTCTTTTTACTATTTCTAATTTATTTATTTTCTTTGATAGTTTTTACTATGTCGAATTTGTCAAAGCTTGAGTTTGTGGCACTTGACATTTCTGGAAAAAAATTACCTATCATGGGTTCTCGATGTTGAGATTCACTTAGCCGCTAAAGGTCTTGGTAACACCATTACTCAGGGTAATGAGGCATCAAGCCAGGACAAAGCGAAGGCCATGATTTTCCTTCGTCATCACTTGGATGAAGGTTTGAAGGTTGAATATTTAACAGTGAAAGATCCACTTGAATTGTGGACTGGCCTAAAGGAAAGGTATGATCACCTTAAGGCTACGGTATTGCCAAGGGCTCGATATGAGTGGATGCACTTACGGTTGCAAGATTTTAAGACCGTAAGTGAGTATAACTCGGCTGTATTCGAATAACTTCCCAATTAAAATATGTGGGGAAGTTATGAATGATGAGGATTTGCTGGAAAAGACTCTTACGACTTTTCATGCCTCAGATATGATATTACAGCAGCAATACCGTGAAAGAGGTTTTAAAAAGTATTTTGAATTGATTTCACGCCTTCTGGTGGCTGAGCAACATAATACCCTTTTGCTGAAAAATCATGAAGCCCGTCCCACAGGGTCAGCTTTGCTTCCTGAAGCGAATATGGCAGCCAGACGTGATAAGTCTGGAAAAAGACAGAATAATAATCATGGCCATATGAATTTACGTGGGCATGGAAATGGTAAGAGACGATATAATAGTCGTCATCGGGGTGGTCATGGAAAACAAGAGAACAAATATGGGTTCTCAAAATAATCCTTCAAGAGGCAAAAGCGGTAACTGCCACCGCTGTGGCATGAAAGGTCATTGGAAAATTAAAAGTCGTGCACCTGAGCATTTTGTTAGGATTTATCAAAACTCCATCAAAAGAAAGGCAAATAATGTTGGAGCATCTTCTGCTAATGCCCCAGTGGAGTCTCATTTGACCTTTAAAAATAATTTTGAGGCAGGACCTTCAAACAAAAATGATGACAATGCCGAGGCAAATCTTGCTTTGAATGATGACGATTTTCAAGGCCTCGATGAACTTACTCATTTGGAAGTTGAAGATTTCTTTGGAGATCAAAACTAAAGTTTGATCATTTTATTTGGGAATGCAATTATGTTGTTATTTTCAGTATTTTTGTCTCGTCTAAAGTTGTTTTTATTTTTAAGTAGTACTTAAGTTGTCTTATGTTGTCGTTGGTGATGTTAGTTTTTCCGTATTTCTCATGATGTACTTTTTTTTATGAAAAATTAAAATTCCCCAGTCTTCAATTGGATCCAAGATGAGTAATGAAGATTTATGTCTTTTGGATAGTGCTACAACTCTCACAAAATTAAGAGAAAAGAAATTTTCCTCTTATTTGGTTATGAAAAAGGCCTATGTTAATACAACATCCGGTAGTACAAATTTGAGGGCTCTGGAAGAGCGGCCTTATTATTACCTGGAGGAACGATATTAACTATTGATAATGCATTGTATTGCAGTAAGTCTCAAAGAAACTTGTTGAGTTTCAAAGCTATTCGCCAAAATGGCTACCATGTTGAGACATCAAACGAAGGAAAGGTTGAATACCTTTATATTACTACAATAAAAGCGGGTAAAAGATATGTGCACGAAAAATTACCCGCATTTTCTTCTGGGTTGTACCACACAAACATTGGTGTGGTTGAATCACATGCCATAGTAAACAAAAGTTTACTACTTCTAATGATTTTATCATTTGGCATGATCGGTTGGGCCATCACGGTTCTAACATGATGCGCAGAATAATAGAGAATTCATATGGGCACACATTGAAGAATAAGAAGATTCTTCAATTTAAGGAATTCTCTTGTGCTGCTTGTTCTCAAGGAAAATTGGTTATTAAACCATCAGCATCTAAAGTTGGGATTGAATCCCCTACATTTCTGGAACATATACAGGGTGATATATGTGCGCCTATACAACCTCCATGTGGACCATTCAAGTATTTTATGGTCTTGATAGACGCATCTACAAGATGGTCACATGTGTGCTTATTGTCAGCTCGTAATATGGAATTTGCGAGATTGTTGGCACAAATAATAAGGTTAAGAGCACAATTTCCAGATTATGCAATTAAGACAATTCGTCTTGATAATGCTGGTGAATTTACATCTCAGGCATTTACAGATTATTGTATGGCCACTGGAATAAAAGTTGAGCATTCCGTTGCTACCAAAAATCAAACAATAACAGAGCTACTACGATTGCGACAACCATCGCTCATGTTCTTACAAAAAATGGTCTAGCAGAATCATTGATTAAACGACTTCAACTAATAGCTAGACCATTGCTAATGAGGACAAAACTTCCCCTTTCAGTGTGGGGACAAGCTATTTTGCATGCAGCAACACTTGTGCGCATAAGGCCAACCAGTTATCATAAAGTCTCCCCATTACAGTTGGCTTTTGGTCAGGAGCCAAATATTTCCCATTTAAGAATTTTTGGATGTGCGGTATATGTTCTAATTGCTCCATCAAAACGCACAAAGATGGGTCACCAAAGAAGGTTGGGAGTATATATTAGGTTATGAATCTCCTTCTATTATTAAATATTTGGAGCCTATGACATGAGATTTGTTTACAGCCAGATTTGCTGATTGTCATTTTGATGAATCAGTTTTTCCAACATTAGGGGGAGAAAATAAACAGCTAGAAAAAGAGATAGAATAGAACGTATTGTCTCTATCTCATTTGGATCCTCATACAAATCAATGTGAACAAGAAGTTCAAAAGATCATTTATATGCAAAATGTTGCAAATCAATTGCCAGATGCATTTACTAACCTTCCACGGGTTACTAAATCGCATATTCCAGCTGTAAATGCTCCAATTCGAGTTGATATCCCAGCTGGACAGTATGATGACGCAAATGAGTCTAGGCCACGCCTTAAACGTGGTAGACCAATTGGTTCCAAGGATAAAAATCCCCGATAAAGGAAAGGAGCAAATGATCAAGTTGATCATAACATGGAGTCAATTGCTCAAGAGGAGCATAAAGACATAGCAATTGATAAGACCTCACAGGAGGTTCTAGTACCTGGAAATGGTGAAAATGAAGAGATCTCAATAAGTTATGTCTCTACGGGGAAAAGGTGAAACCGAAATAACGTTGTTGTTAACAACAATTTTGCATATAATGTTGCAGTTGAAAATAATGCAACAAAAATGAGGATCTTGAGCCAAAAATCTGTCGATGAATGTAGACAGAGAAATAATTGGCCAAAATGGAAAAACGCAATTCAAGCGGAATTGGCTTCACTCGAAAAACGTGAAGTTTTCGGACCAATAGTCCGATCACCTGAAGGTGTCAAGCCAGTGGGGTGCAAATGGGTTTTTGTTCGAAAACGAAATAAGAAAGGTGAAGTCGTAAGATATAAAGCACGACTTGTGGCACAAGGGTTTTCGCAAAAGCCTAGCATTGATTATATGGAGACATATTCTCCTGTGGTAGATGCAATTACCTTCAGGTATCTAATAAATCTATCAGTCCATGAAAAGCTTGATATGCGGTTGATGGATGTTGTCACAGCCTACTTATATGGCTCACTGGACAATGAAATTTTTATGAAAACCCTGAAGGATTTAAAGTTCTTGAAGCACATAAAAATTCAAGAGAAACTTGTTCAATAAAGCTTTAGAAATCCTTATACAGATTGAAGAAATCAGGGAGGATATGGTACAATCGCCTTAGCGAGTATTTGTAAAGGAAGGGTACAAAAATGACCCTATTTGCCCTTGTGTCTTTATTAAGAGGTCTGGGTCTGAATTTGTCATCATAACTGTGTATGTTGATGACTGTGAATATCATTGGCATTTCTAAAGAACTTCCAAAAGCTGTAGAATGTTTGAAGAAAAATTTGAAATGAAAGATCTTGGAAGACAAATTTTTTGTCTTGGCCTACAAATTGAGCATGTACCAAATAGAATTTTTGTCCATCAATCAACATACACCGAAAAGGTTTTAAAGCGATTTTAACATGGATAATGCGCATCCATTGAGTACCCCATGGTTGTGAGATCGCTTGATATAAATAAAGATCCATTTCGGCCTCAAGAAAATGATGAAGAGCTTGTTGGTGATGAAACTCCATATCTTAGTGCAATTGGGGCACTGATGTATCTTGCCAACAATACTCGACTAGATATTGCTTTTGCAGTGAGCGTATTAGCAAGATTCAACTCCTCCCCACAAAAAGACCAATGGTGTTAAGAATATGTTTAGATATCTTCGGAGAACCATAGATATGGGATTGTTTATTCTAATGAATTCAAGTCAAAAATGATTGGCTATGCGATACAGGTATTTGTCTGATCCACATAAAGCCTGATCTCAAACAGGCTATTTGTTTACATATGGAGGTACTGCTATATCATAGCGTTGAATGAAACAAACAATAGCTGCCACATCTTCAAATCATGCTGAGATAATAGTCATTCATGAAGCTAGTCGGGAATGTGTTTGGTTGAGATCAATGACTCAGCATATTCAGGAAATGTGTGGTTTTCTTATGAAAAAAGATAATCCAACAACACTATATGAAGACAATGCTGCTTGTATTGCTCAACTGAAAGGAGGATACATCAAAGGAAACAGAACAAAGCATATTTCACCAAAGTTCTTTTTCACGCATGATCTTTAACAAAAATGGTGAAACTAATGTTCAACAGATTCGTTCAATGTAAAAATTGGCTGATCTGTTCACTAAGGCTTACCAACCTCAACATTTGAGAAGTTGAGATAGAAGATTGAAATGTGACGTCTTCGAGAAATAAAGTGATATTTTCATGAGGGGGAATAAGATACGCGTTGTACTCCTTTTCCCTTAGTGATCATGCCCAACTATGCCTTATAAAAAGGACAATGCGGTCGTTGCAAATATAATCCGGTTTACAAGTCCGGAGTCGAATCCCACAGAGAACTAATGTTTAGCTACAGCTGTTCACTATCACCAAGAAGACAAGCTTGAACAATTCCTAACTAATAAATATTAAGATTCTTCCGTTTAACCAATTAACTAACAAATTAAAATAGTAAATAACAACTAACGATACTGAGGGTTAGAGAAAAGATTAAGGAGGTCTAGAGTTATATTTCCCAATTGTCGAATCCTTCCCGCGATGTCTTCTATAATTCGCCTAAGTATTCTCTACCGATCATGATCACTCTTATTACCGTAAATCTCTCCCGAGTAATTACAACAATTTACTAGACGCACTCTCCCGAGCTACGCTAGCTGGCTTTTAATACAGCTCACTTCAGATCGCACCCAAGGCTTCGTTATCCCTAATCCCACCTTTAAACCCTCGGTTATTGATCCCTCACATACTCCGGGAGTGGTGTTGTTCAACAATTACCTAAATATGCACTCTCTCCCGAGTTATGCATACTAAATAGGCATAGCTAATTGAGAGCTCTTCAACCAACCACAATATAAACGTAGTTGAACAAATAGAGAAAAGCTATGGCTCAATTATATAAAAACATAACAAGAATTTATCCTACAAAAGGTTCTATCAAAACTCTAGATAACAAATTAGCTATTCATAATAGTATGTAAAACTACAATACTAAAAGTCATAACCAACAATGAAAAATAGGAAGAGGAAGGAAAAACTCGTAGAAGAATTCTCCGCCTTGCTCCCAATGTGTTCTTGCCTCCTTAGGTCGAATCTATGTCTCAAAATATGTCCCCCTCTCGTTCTTGGCCAGCCTCCTTTGTTTAATATAGGGTTTAGGACTTAAAATCCCATGTTTTGCACTTTAGTCCCTGAAATTTTCGCTTCCTGCCGTGGTCCCACCGCGGTCGCGGTCAAACCGCGGCCAAACATACTCTCTGATTCTTCAGTTGTCCGCGAGTACACTCTGTCGTGGTTCTGCCGCGGTCGCGGTGGAACCGCGGTTTTCTACCCTGTTCCGTTTGGAATTTGGAAAAACGTAAAACATAAAAGTTGTAGACCTTTGAGTTAGCTTTCCAACCATATATTGTGGAGCCCAAGTGGAGTTCTGAGCAAAAAGTTATGTCTATTTTACTAGACAGTGCGCAATATGCCTCCTCAAGTCTTCGTTCGTACTTAATTATCAAATTTGACCCCCGAACACGATCCCGGCTTAATTCCTTGAGCTTTTACTCAGACTTCAAAGCTTCAAGTCACTTAAACTCATTCCATAACATCTATATAGCTCGGAATCACACCTACAAGGCATAAAACACACAATTAGTGCAAAACACTAGCGATTAAAGCGCAAACTCAATTAAAGTGCAGTAAACTATCAAGAAAGACGGTTAAGGGTTGATTGTGTGACATATGGTTGTCTAGGTATACACTAAAGTTCGACGGTTCAAAGATATCAAATCTACCGATTGACCGAGTATATCCGACATATGTTCACTACGGAAAGTTCAAAGGGAAACCTACTTATCCAGATGCAATTAATACTTACTTGCAAAATCACATAGCTTTCATCTATAATCTTTCTTGATACAGCCATTCCCATTCATGTGGGGGATTGTTGGACTTTAAGCCATTGGGCTTTAAAGTAGAAGAAGTGTGAATTGGAAATGGAGGGAAATAAAATGGAGGGAAATTGAAAATTTGAAGAAGTGAACTTTTGTCTTGCACTTTGTCCCTCATTGGTGAGGGACAACCACATTTGTGTGCGCTTATGTAGAATCACTTCTTAAAGCTTATAAAAGGAGTTGAAGAGAATGAACCCTCGTGCCGTCGTCGTCGCTCGCTCGGCTCGGCTTTGGCTTCGGCTTTGGCTTTGGCTTTGGCTTTGGATTTGGATTTGGATTTGGATTTGGATTTGTCAAATGATCGATCGATAAGATTACTTTTGGACAAAATTTATTTAATTATTTAATAATTAATTAAATGCCAAATCACTGCTGAAAATACGCCAGAACCCTGCTGCTGAAGGTTCAGAAAGCCCCTCTGACCGCGGTTCTGCCCCGACCGCGGTAGAACCGCGATAGGCAGGTTCAGAAGGCCCCTCTGACCGCGGTTCTGCCGCGACCGCGGCAGGCAGCGTATTCTTTTGAAAAGGCACCTTTTCCAGACACCTCTTCTGATAATTGCCTATAAATTCTGAGGCAAGGCTCCATTTTCTAAACACGAAAAACACTCCAGAACTTCTTTCTTTCTGAATATACTGCATCCTAATTCGCGGTCTCTCTCTCTTAAATCTTGTGTCTACCTCACTTCTTGTCAGGAATGGATTCAAATGTATTTTTGTTTCTAATAGTGTTGTACTAAGTAAGAACAATTTGTATGTAGGAAAAGGTTACCTAAATGAGGGCCTTTTTAAGCTAAATGTAATAGCAGTTCCTATCAATAAAGTGAATGCTTCTTCTTACTTGCTTGAGCCAAACACTTTATGGCATTCACGTTTAGGTCACGTAAACTTCAAAACATTGCGAAAGATGATAAATCTAGAAGTATTGCCAAAATTTGATTGCATTAATTCCAAATGTCAAATATGTGTGGAATCAAAGTATGCTAAGCATCCTTATAAGTCCGTTGAAAGGAATTCAAGTCCTTTAGACTTAATTCACACAGATATTTGCGACATGAAGTCAACACCATCTCGCAATGGGAAAAAGTATTTTATTACTTTTATTGACGATAGCACGAGATACTGCTATATTTATTTACTTAATAGTAAAGATGAGGCAATTGATGCTTTCAAGCAATACAAGAGTGAAGTTGAAACGCAACTAAACAAAAAGATCAAAATGATAAGAAGTGATAGGGGTGGCGAATATGAATCTCCTTTTGAAGAATTATGTTTGGAAAATGGCATTATTCACCAAACAACTGCCCCTTACTCTCCACAATCTAATGGAATTGCGGAGAGGAAGAATCGAACGTTGAAGGAAATGATGAATGCATTGCTAATAAGTTCTGGCTTACCACAGAACTTGTGGGGGGAAGCTATACTTACAGCTAACCGAATAATCAACCGTGTACCTCATAGTAAAACACAATCCATTCCTTATGAAAAGTGGAAAGGAAGGAAGCCTAGCTTGAAATACTTCAAAGTATGGGGGTGTTTAGCTAAGGTACAAGTTCCTAAACCTAAAAGGGTTAAGATAGGTCCAAAAACGGTTGATTGTGTGTTTATTGGATATGT
>NW_017673278.1:15421-16558 GCF_001879085.1 Nicotiana attenuata
ACCAACGACAACATAAGACAACTTAAGTACTACTTAAAAATAAAAACAACTTTAGACGAGACAAAAATACTGAAAATAACAACATAATTGCATTCCCAAATAAAATGATCAAACTTTAGTTTTGATCTCCAAAGAAATCTTCAACTTCCAAATGAGTAAGTTCATCGAGGCCTTGAAAATCGTCATCATTCAAAGCAAGATTTGCCTCGGCATTGTCATCATTTTTGTTTGAAGGTCCTGCCTCAAAATCATTTTTAAAGGTCAAATGAGACTCCACTGGGGCATTAGCAGAAGATGCTCCAACATTATTTGCCTTTCTTTTGATGGAGTTTTGATAAATCCTAACAAAATGCTCAGGTGCACGACATTTAATTTTCCAATGACCTTTCATGCCACAGCGGTGGCAGTTACCGCTTTTGCCTCTTGAAGGATTGTTTTGAGAACCCATATTTGTTCTCTCGTTTTCCATGACCACCCCGATGACGACTATTATATCGTCTCTTACCATTTCCATGCCCACGTAAATTCATATGGCCATGATTATTATTCTGTCTTTTTCCAGACTTATCACGTCTGGCTGCCATATTCGCTTCAGGAAGCAAAGCTGACCCTGTGGGACGGGCTTCATGATTTTTCAGCAAAAGGGTATTATGTTGCTCAGCCACCAGAAGGCGTGAGATCAATTCAAAATACTTTTTAAAACCTCTTTCACGGTATTGCTGCTGTAATATCATATCTGAGGCATGAAAAGTCGTAAGAGTCTTTTCCAGCAAATCCTCATCATTCATAACTTCCCCACATAATTTTAATTGGGAAGTTATTCGGAATACAGCAGAGTTATACTCACTTACGGTCTTAAAATCTTGCAACCGTAAGTGCATCCACTCATATCGAGCCCTTGGCAATACCGTAGCCTTAAGGTGATCATACCTTTCCTTTAGGCCAGTCCACAATTCAAGTGGATCTTTCACTGTTAAATATTCAACCTTCAAACCTTCATCCAAGTGATGACGAAGGAAAATCATGGCCTTCGCTTTGTCCTGGCTTGATGCCTCATTACCCTGAGTAATGGTGTTACCAAGACCTTTAGCGGCTAAGTGAATCTCAACATCGAGAACCCATGATAGGTAATTCTTT
>NW_017673278.1:20814-21980 GCF_001879085.1 Nicotiana attenuata
AAAAAAAAGTACATCATGAGAAATACGGAAAAACTAACATCACCAACGACAACATAAGACAACTTAAGTACTACTTAAAAATAAAAACAACTTTAGACGAGACAAAAATACTGAAAATAACAACATAATTGCATTCCCAAATAAAATGATCAAACTTTAGTTTTGATCTCCAAAGAAATCTTCAACTTCCAAATGAGTAAGTTCATCGAGGCCTTGAAAATCGTCATCATTCAAAGCAAGATTTGCCTCGGCATTGTCATCATTTTTGTTTGAAGGTCCTGCCTCAAAATTATTTTTAAAGGTCAAATGAGACTCCACTGGGGCATTAGCAGAAGATGCTCCAACATTATTTGCCTTTCTTTTGATGGAGTTTTGATAAATCCTAACAAAATGCTCAGGTGCACGTTTAATTTTCCAATGACCTTTCATGCCACAGCGGTGGCAGTTACCGCTTTTGCCTCTTGAAGGATTATTTTGAGAACCCATATTTGTTCTCTCGTTTTCCATGACCACCCCGATGACGACTATTATATCATCTCTTACAATTTCCATGCCCACGTAAATTCATATGGCCATGATTATTATTCTATCTTTTTCCAGACTTATCACGTCTGGCTGCCATATTCGCTTCAGGAAGCAAAGCTGACCCTGTGGGACGGGCTTCATGATTTTTCAGCAAAAGGGTATTATGTTGCTCAGCCACCAGAAGGCGTGAAATCAATTCAAAATACTTTTTAAAACCTCTTTCACGGTATTGCTGCTGTAATATCATATCTGAGGCATGAAAAGTCGTAAGAGTCTTTTCCAGCAAATCCTCATCATTCATAACTTCCCCACATAATTTTAATTGGGAAGTTATTCGGAATACAGCAGAGTTATACTCACTTACGGTCTTAAAATCTTGCAACCGTAAGTGCATCCACTCATATCGAGCCCTTGGCAATACCGTAGCCTTAAGGTGATCATACCTTTCCTTTAGGCCAGTCCACAATTCAAGTGGATCTTTCACTGTTAAATATTCAACCTTACAAACCTCCTATCCTAAGTGATGACGTAAGGAAAACTCATAGGCCTTCGTCGTTCGTCCGTGTCGTGTNTCGTCTCCTATACCCTAGTACGTAAGTAGGTCGTTACGTAAACGTAACCCGTTTAACGTCGGGTACCTA
>NW_017673278.1:25522-29175 GCF_001879085.1 Nicotiana attenuata
AAAAAAAAATGTAGCACTTGCAATTTATAAGTGCAATTTTTTCCAATCTTCCTTGTATTTGTATTAATATAACTTACAATAGTTATACAGAATACAAAAAAAAAATTTTAAAAATACACTAAACCCGGCCCGGCCCGCCCCCCTCAACTCGTAACCCTTACGGTTCAATTTTTACCCGGATGAACCCGAACCCGTTAAGCCCCAACCCGTAACCGGCCCGGACCATAACCCGTACGGGTCCAAAAAAAAGCAAACCCAGCCCGGCCCGGCCCACCCGTTTAACACCCTTAGTTCAAACCCAGCGGTCTCATCTGGGCCAAACACTAGGCCCAGTTATCCTAAACAAAGGACCTTTGGTGTCCATGCCTCAATTGGGCCTGATTTTATTTGTACAAAAATTCATTACTTAATTACTGAAAATGCAGAATACTAATCATATTTTATAAGCTAATGTATTCAACATGCTGCTAATATCAATCAACAAAAGATCAAATCCTAAACTAGTTCATGAATTATCCTATACCTAAACATGCAATCATGTTAATGACATTGAACTTCAAAATGACTTAACTGAGGATACATGCGTGCAATATACTTTCAACAGTTCAAAGTCCCAATAAATTACAACCATTATGCACTATAGACTGTCAAACCATACAGTAAACAACTAACTAATTCCATCCTTTAAACCTAAATGTTGTGACTAAGTTATAGAATAGAACTTCAATTTCAGCAAGCATAAACAAATCTGGATAGAAACTACGAAGCTAAAATAGAAGATATCAACAAAGGAAAAATCCGAAATTCTATTCAAAGCCAACAGGTTACAACTTCATCTTTGTCATTTCAAAGCTCATGAGAATACCTGGATACAGCAAAAAACAGATTGAGGTGAGGATTTCAGCAAAAAAGGTAAAACGAGATCAATAACAGCCAACAGCAGTAGCAGCTTCAACTTAATCCAGAAACTTCAGGAGAATGTTCTAAGTTTTTGCTAAAATCAAAGGAAAGTAGACTCAACCACTAATAGAATAGTAGCTGAACCTTTTTTTGAGTGTTTTTGGGGTTCGAAATTCTCTGAGTCAAATGAGTGAAGAAAGGCTCTATTTTATAGGCATCCAAAATTGCCATGTGCTGAAAAAGAATCAGGGAATTATTCCCTTCAGCCACAAAGGCATCTTTGAACAACTTGGACAGCTGACTGTCCCTCATTGGCTTCAGCATTTTGTGCTAACCAAATGAGGCCAGCTGCCCTTATTCTAGAACCTTCCAACATGGTCTTTATCCTATTTCATATTTACCTACCCTTCAAACAAACCCCTTAAGTTTTCTTTTGTTCATTTGACCCCCTAGAAGAGTCTACTGATTTACAAATCAGGCCGAAAGGAGTCAGAATCCAGATCCAAATGACAAACAGAGTTGAAATAATGCAATTTAAGCCCTAAGATTGACCTCATCAGTAAATAAAAGTGTTCATCTAATTAACCTAAATAAAACTGGATTTAAACGACTAACCATCTAAACAACAATCAAACCAGGATTAAAAAGAAACTGCAAAGAAATCCTAGAAATTAAACTACTCAGTTTATAAATCAAAACAAATTAATCAACTAAATTAACATCTAGAAATCTGACTAATACTAACTAATTGTAGAATACCGGAGAGGAACAATTAAACAAAAATGGTAGCAAAACAGAATAGTCATGCATGCATAAAATCATTCTTAAAAGAAACTTAGGTAATAATCTAGCCGAAACAACAAAATAATGAAAAGAAATAAAGAAACAAAGCGATAATTCCAACAGTTTTTAACTAAAAGTCAGACAATTAAACCATGCAAAGCAAAAAAGTTTAAAACCTAAATATGCTGATACACAGAAAATAAAGAAAAGAAGAACAAAAAGGAGGGTTATTACCTAAAAAACAAAAGAAAAATCTTCAAATAGCACTGGGTCAAGCATGGGTCCGAATCCCTCCGAAATGACTCGAAATTAACGCTAATCGGTTTTTCTTGCCAAGAACAATCGACTAGCATAAATTTCAAGCCAACACGAGCCTTGAAACTTAACGAACCAGACAGAGAAAGAAAAGAAGAAACTCGATGCTTTTCTCTTTTTTTTAGATCCGATTTTGAGAGCATTTGGTGGGGATTTTGTAGAATAGGGTAATAGCTTGATGACGAGGGGAGGTTGAGGAGTATAGGGTATCGATTTGGGTGAGTTTGGAGGTGGTTTGGTCGATTTAGGGTTTGGGTGTGAATTCCAGATCTAAAATTAACGGAATTGGGCGGTGATTTTGGGGAAATTGATAGTCGGATTGTGTTTGGGAGGGGCTCAGGATTATGGGTTGTTAATTTGAGGTTGTTTGGTGAAGCTCCGCCGCCGTAAGGCGATTTTCGGGCGGCGGAGAAGCGCGGAGCCGGCGGAGGATACAAGGGCGGCTAGGGTTTCTCTAAGATAGGGTGTAGAGACAGAAATGAGAGGGTCGGGGGGGTCGGTCTTCGAACACTTTTATACTTAATTGTCGACCAATTCCCAGCCGTTGGATCTGGAACGATCAACGGCTGGGATTAAAACCCAAAAAAACGGCGTCGTTTTTGGACCGGGTATATTTGGGTATTGGGCCTGGGTTTGGGTATAGATTTGGCCCAATTTCAAGACCAAATTAAACCTTTTTCCAATTTCTTTTCTCTTTGTTTTCTCTTTTTTTTCTTTTCTTTAATTAATAAAAATCCTAAATTAATCTATTTTGCAAAATTAAACTAATTATAATATTTACAAAAATTAGCTAATCCTAAATTAAAGAAGAGAAAACTACTAATTTAAGATTAAAGGCGAAAATGTAAAATGAATGATATTTTTTGTGATTTTCATTTTAAAAATAATTAATTATTCAAATTAATCCTAAATACGAACACACGACCTAATATGCAATGCATGGAATTTTGTATATTTTCGGGGTATTTTCTATTGCTTTAATGCATGCAAAAATGCAACTAAAAATAGCAAAACACTTAGAACAAATATATCCTAAAAAGTTACTATTAAATTAAAAATGAACCTACAAAAATCTATTGTTAGATTCTGTAGGAGTATTTTGGGTCGGGCAAAAATCACGTGCTCACAACATAGATGTGCATCAAATGCTGCTCTAGTTCTAATATTAGCAAATAAGGCCTTTGGATATTATTTCTCGACTTCATAATTTGTATTGCACCTTTTATTGTCATATGTGCATTATACTAATCATAAGAAAAAAAAGAAGTGGGTTTTGATGATCTTGAATTTTGTGGAACATGGGCAGAGCAGATTGGGTTTATAGTGGCATTGAAGGTGATATTCAAGGAGCAAATAGAGAAATACAGGTTGCACCACCAACTAAAGAGGGAAATGTGAATTCAAACGAGTCTTCGCCACCCGAATGTACTGAGGCTATATGGCTGGTTCCATGATGAGGAGCGGTATTTTCTTGTATTTTGGAGTACGCTCGACGGGGATGAGCTCTACGAGGGAGCTTAGGAAGACTGGACGCCTCGCCTGAAGAAACAAGCTCGCCAGTGGTATGTCATATCATTACTTTCCTCCCCTTCCCCTTTGCCTCCCCCCCCTCCCCACCCCCACACCACCACCCCCCAAAAAAAAACCATATAAAA
>NW_017673278.1:31148-46428 GCF_001879085.1 Nicotiana attenuata
GTGCTTTGTTTCAGTGCTGTCAAACTTCTTTGGGGTTCTAGAGACCTTAATAGCGTCCTACATTGATGAAGACCCATTGATCTAACCAGATAAGCGGTTAATATTATCCTTCATCTCTGCCTTTCCTTGTAAAAATTCAGCCAGCTTCTATCTTTGATGGAAAAGGTAAAAGCAGCAGAGCTTCTTTGAATGCGGTTGTGCAAACCTTTCACTCCATAGTTGCTAAGGGGTCTTCTATTCCTGCTCGTTGATCAAATTCAGCCTATAGAACAAAGCTTATTAGAAGCTCTTCTTTCTGTTCAGTCCTGTTTCCAGTGTGTCATGGCCGATCTTTCTGTCATTGCCATTTCTGTTAATTGGACACAAGTAGGCCGGTTTCTAGGGATTGGCATTGCCCAAAAAAGCATAATTCTTCTTTTATATGTTATCTAGCTACCGTTATTATAGAATTCTTTTGGTTGCACGGTGTCTATGTATAACTAGGCTCAAGTTAAGTAGTGAGCGCTGATTTCTTTACTATTATTTTTGGCTATAGTTAGTGAACGCGTGAACTTCAGTTCTACATTGTGATTCTGATCACTGGAGCTTGCACCACCTTTTAAGTTTACTCCATTATCTCGTTATTCGTTGACGTAGTTTAGCCCGTCAATAATATAAAAATAAAAATTTGTCTAAATGTTAAAGTTCGCATCCTCAAAGGATTGGTAATGTATTTAACTTATTTTAAATTTGATGTGATGTCATTGTATCATTTTCAGGTCTTTCAACCATTATTTCATAGCATGTTCATTGAACTCTAATATATTAGCTGATTTCAAATGTTCTTTTTCCTTTGAAAAAGTCAACTACGAAGTGGACAATTAGGACCAATGGAGTAATATCTTTAGGTGTTTTATAAAAAGACTATATATTGGAATGGTAGTGCTTTAGTATGGACCTAGTAAGATTATGTTCATAATGTAGCATTTGGGATGGCTGCTAACTCATTGAAGTTATTTTATGGACGTCTCAATTAAAACTGGATTCTATTGTCCAACAACTGCAGCTAATTCCAGCCTGGGAAACATTGGCACACTGCATAACAAGAGTGAAGTATTAATTAGATTATCACATGAAATGTAGGGCCACTTGAAGATTGCAGACTTTGGATGGCCTGTACAATCTAGAAGCAAGAGACATACAATGTGCGGAACTCTAGATTATCTAGCGCCAGAAATGGTGGAGAACAAAGCTCATGACTATGCAGTTGACAATTGGACTCTGGGGGTTCTTTGCTATGAGTTTTTGTATGGTGGGCCTCCATTTGAGGCCGAGAGACAGACCGACACATTCAGAAGGTAAAGATTGGCCTGCTTCTGCCATCTTGTAACTTTTACAGGAATCAAGATGTAATAACTTAAAGTGATACAGAATTATGAAGGTAGACCTCAGCTTTCCCCCAACACCTGAAGTGTCTGCCGATGCTAATGTATGGGTCAAAATCTGACCAAGGTAATCGTGCCTAAGAGAGAATAACTAAAAGCCGATTAGGCCGAGGTCGTGCTTAAGAAGGAACCTATTGGCGAGCTGAGTAACTAGGGTCGAGGTCGAGTACTCAGATCAGCCCAAACGGCTAGTTTAGCAATAAGATATTTTAGAGGAATATTCTCTGCACTTGTACTTTCAGTTAGGTGAGGGATATGTCCCATATAAGTGGGAATAGAGAGAGAAGAAAGGGGTATGTAATATTCTATATTTAACTAGGATTTACCCATTATCATCTTATTTAATTAGTTTAACAAAAAGGCTTAACACTTTTTGGTCAAACAGCTAAGAATCTCATTAGCCAGGTAAATTGATTAGTACTTATCTATGCTTTAGTTCTGTAAGAAGAAACAATGACTTGCAATAGCTTGCACTCCTTTACTCTAATGATCGTTTACCTTTGCCCTTTGCAGCTTCTTGTGAAGGACTCTTCGAAAAAGCTCTCCCTTCGAAAGATCATGGAGCACCCTTGAATAATTAAGAATGTCACTGGTTAGTTAAAGCGCGGTGTTTGAAAGTAGCAGATCCCACAATGTTATTCGCCTTCTGGTGTTTCGACTCTTTTTCCTATTACGTATGAAATGTAATCATCTTGATTTCAATAGTTTGTATCAGATGGAGCGTGAAGATTTGTTGGTGCACATTGTTATTGTTTTCTAGAAGGGAGCCTTGGAGCAACGGGTTCGACCTGTAGGTCACGGGTTGTAAATTTATAACGTTGTCTCTGTCCGTGTGACCTATAGGTCATGGTTCGAGCCGTGGAATCACCTATTGATCCTTGTATTAGGATAAGCTGCCTACATCACAGCCCTTTGGGATGCGGCTCTTCCACGGATCCTGCGTGATGCGAGATGCTTTGTGCACCGGTCCGCCCTTTTTTTAGTTGTGTATCGTTTGCATGACTTTCCTGGATGCTCTATTAATTTCAAACATCAGTTTATCATCTTCCTTCTCCACCTTTTTGTGCGTCTATTATCATTTTTTTTTATGGAATGCCTAAAGAATAAAGATTATGATTGTTCAAGTATTTGATCGAAATTAAAAGAGAAACTGTCATCCCAGTCAATATAATTGGGATGCCCTGAACCTGACCTCTCAGTTTGCTCATTCATATATATTCTAAGTTAATTAATTCCTTAACTAACTTAAATCTTATGTTTAGTTTAAACCCAAGATAGTTATCTTTCCCAAGCTTAAACCAAAGTAAATGGGTACATCAATTTGCTAGCCTATGAATTCAGCATCAAAGCATGAAACCAAACAATTAATATAAATGGAATGCGTAGAAAATCTCTTAAACTTGTAAAACAAAGATTTATTTAGACACCTAAACTGAGGCGATTAGATGTTGACCATCAATGTATATACAATATGTGCCTATTAGACACGAGACGGTGGTATGACACAACATGAAACTCACATATCTTGAGCGCGTTAACTTGTCAAACAAGAATTTTAACAAAAATAATGGTTTACAAGCCTAATTTGTTGGACAATAGGTCATGACTTCATTTGATGTGTCTAAAAGATTTTTTTTGACAAGTTTAAAAGGTTGTATATATGTTTTCAGCCATTAAACCAAATACTAAAAGGCAAGAGTTTAATCAAAAAAGTATGAGGGTCAATTTGCAGGTATGAGTAGTGAAGAGTAAGCTATGGTTGTTTGTTGCTATGCTTTTATGTATTTGGTTTCACTACACATAAGTAGTTGTGGCAAAATGGTTAAATGAAAATAGTTTAGCACCCATATTATCTATTAAAAATAGGTTGGATAATGAACTTTTTGAAAATGGGTCAAATACTGATGAGAACTATATTATCCATTTAGAAAATGGATAACCAATAGATAACTAATGCGTTTTACTTCTACATTTTTAAAGCCTCAAATTGGGGGTTCCTCAAGTTTGGGACTAGGAATTCTCCAAAAAGTGATGATATCAAGAAGCCATGGATAATATGGTTCGCCAGATAACCCATTTTTTTTATTTGTATTAAATATGGATCGGATCGGATAATTTATCCGTTTTTTATTAATTTTTGACTCATCTCATATCCGACCGGGCCCGCCCATTTTCCACTCATACACATAAGTTAATAAATATACTACAAGTTGGTACATGGAGTTAATACTTACCTTATTCAACATATGGAAATATTGCAGTAATATAATTTTATTCGGCACAATCACATAGTTCATTAAAATTATATGGTAACAGAATCTAACACATCCTGTACTTTTGTTACTAAAATTGTTAAAGCAAGTGCTATCAACTTACCTTGAAACTTATAATCTAACATGTAGATTGAACCCCTTTTCACTTAAGCAACTAGGTAGAAATACAACTATGATTGCAAGCTAAAGAAGGAGTAAATTAAATTGATTTCTATACATGCAATAGATACTTGCAGTAGATAATATAGTTACAAAATTGTACATTTGAGTTTTTTCCTATTTTGCTCCAATGGCATTCCTTTATATATCCACTTGCATTCACTTCAAAATGCAAACTGAAATTACTAGAGAAAATGACATCCGCTTTTGCTTCATATTTCCTTCTTCTAGCACTTGTTGCAAACTTATTCTACTTCAAAACTTGTTTGTGTGTTGACGCTGAAGGTGAGGCACTGATAGCGGGTATATGTAAAAAAGTACAAGATCCTACATTCTGCTTGAATACTTTCCACCAAAATATACCTAATCATCCATATACTCCTACTGAAGTAACGCGAGTTGCTATCAGCCAATCATTACAACATGCTACTGACAATCGTATTTTCATAGAGAAATCAAAAGCAAGTTCAAAAGACACAGAAATCCAAAACTTGTACGCTATTTGTGATAGTGGCTATGGATTCTTGTCAACCGAGCTTCAAGATGCTAGCCTATCATTAGCTCAAAAAAATTATAATGCCTTGGAAAATTCTATTTCCAAGTGTCCCAAATTTGTGAGCGACTGTCACGATGCATTTGGTGACAAGACAACGCCTGACTTATTGGATAGGAATAGAAAACAACTAGATCTTGTATTAATGGCAAATTTTGCTGAAGGCCTTATTCAAAAATGAATGTTTTTAAGTGATAGTAGAAATTAACTTTCCTTTCTTGAAAGTTAGCAGTTAATAAATAGGAAATAAATCTTCCAATAAAATCGTTTTTATTTCTCCATTAACTTACTTCATGTTGATTTTGTGAGCGTTACTGTGTTAAACCAAAAATCAGACAAAACTGTTAGAAAAATAAAAGAAACTGAAAAAACAGAAGAGTTTAAGAAATATTCCGAGTCCACAATTTTCTTGTGTGTCCTTAAGGAATTTAAACCCCCTCACACGTTGCCAAGGTAATGGATTAAATCCTCCCAGGATAAAACGGAATAAACCTTCCTGCAACAGTGGCAATACAAACTGCAGGATACCAACGAACTCAAAGAACGGAGCAAAATCACACTTACGAATTTGAGAGAGAGAGAGACTACGAATTAGGATGCAGTATATTCAGAAAGAAAGAAGTTCTGGAGTGTTTTTCGTGTTTAGAAAATGGAGCCTTGCCTCAGAATTTATAGGCAATTATCAGAAGAGGTGTCTGGAAAAGGTGCCTTTTCAGAAGAATACGCTGCCTGCCGCGGTTCTACCGCGGTCGCGGCAGAACCGCGGTCAGAGGGGCCTTCTGAACCTGCCTGCCGCGGTTCTACCGCGGTCGCGGCAGAACGGTCAGAGGGGCTTTCTGAACCTTCAGCAGCAGGGTTCTGGCGTATTTTCAGCAGTGATTTGCATTTAATTAATTATTAAAATAATTAAATAAATTTTGTCCAAAAATAATCTTATCGATTGATCATTTGACAAATCCAAATCCAAATCCAAATCCAAACCCAAACCCAAAGCCGAAGCCGAAGCCGAGCGAGCGACGACGACGGCGCGAGGGTTCATTCTCTTCAACTCCTTTTATGAGCTTTAAGAAGTGATTCTATATATAAGCACACAAATGTGGTTGTCCCTCACCAATGAGGGACAAAGTGCAAGACAAAAGTTCACTTCTTCAAATTTTCAATTTCCCTCCATTTTATTTCCCTCCATTTCCAATTCGCACTTCTTCTACTTTAAAGCCCAATGGCTTAAAGTCCAACAATCCCCCACATGAATGGGAATGGCTGTATCAAGAAAGATTATATATGAAAGCTATGTGATTTTGCAAGTAAGGATTAATTACATCTGGATAAGTAGGTTTCCCTTTGAACTTTCCGTAGTGAACATATGTCGGATATACTCGGTCAATCGGTAGATTTGATATCTTTGAACCGTCGAACTTTAGTGTATACCTAGACAACCATATGTCACACAATAAACCCTTAACCGTATTTTAGTTCTCATTGTTGTGTTCGTTTCAGCCATGAACACCGCCTGGTCTCATAAGTGCGTAGAGAATTGGCCTTACAGAATTCTCATTGAAGCGGCTTCCACTTCACACTTACATAGGTGATTCCTAAACGTGTAATCCTTTAATTGACACTATTTTTAAATACCTCACCAAACTTAGGTAATCATTAAAGAACGTGTAAATTTCTATCTTGTTACTGAACATTGTCTTCATCATGAGAATGGACCAAAGATTTTATTTTGACAATGTTGAACCGGTCAATCACAACTTTGTTTGAGCTCCTTTGAACCTAGATCTCGGAACATCCAAAATTCTAAGTAGAGTTACCGCCATGTTGACTTGTCCTCGGTCATAGTCCCATTCCCTTAGATGATTTCTCAACTCCCTCTCTAGTTAAGCCTTTTGTAATGATCCGCCACATTATCCTTTGATCTTACATAATCAATAGTGATATCCACTAGAAAGTAGTTGTCTAACGGTGTTTATGTCTTCGTCGTATATGACGAGACTTTCCGTTATACATAACGCTCCCTGCCCGTCCTATTGCAGCCTCACTATCGCAATGTATGCAAATAGGAGCCAAAGGTTTTGGCCAGAAACGGAATGTCTTCTAAGAAATTTCGAAGCCATTCAGCTTCTTCACCGGCTTTATCCAAAGCTATTAAACTCTGATTCCATTGTAGAGCGAGCAATGCGCGTTTGTTTGGAAGACTTCCAAGATACTGCTCCTCCACCAACAGTAAAAACATATCCACTTGTGGACTTGTTTCTGTTGAGCCGGTTATCCAATTTGCATCACTATATCCTTCGATAACCGCAGGATATTTATTGTAGTGCAAAGCATAGTCTTGGGTATATTCCAAATATCCCAGAACTCGTTTCATTGCTACCCAGTGATGTTTGTTGGGATTACTTGTGAATCGACTAAGTTTACTTATCGCACAAGCTATATCAGGTCGTGTACAGTTCATGATGTACATTAAGCTTCCCAACAGACGTACTTTCACCTTTATTCTTTATGAGATGATGATTTAAGTCAATTGGAGTTCTTGCACTTCTAAATTCCAAGTGTTTGAATTTTTCAAGTACCATTTTCACGTAATGTGATTGAGACAAAGCTAGACCTTGAGGAGTCCTTTGGATTTTAATTCCTAGAATTACATCGGCAACTCCTAAGTCTTTCATATCAAACTTACTAGCAAGCATGCGTTTATAGCTTGAATGTCGGCATTGTCTTTGCTCATTCTTAGCATATCATCAACATATAAGCAAACACATGACAACATGATTTGGAACGTTCTTAATGTAAACACATTTATCACATTCATTAATCTTAAAGCCATTTGACAACATTGTTTGGTCAAATTTCGCTGCCATTGCTTGGGTGCTTGTTTTGTCCATAAAGAGACTTAACAAGTCGACACACCTTTTTTCTTTTCCCGGAACCACAAAACCCTCCAGGTTGGTCCATGTAGATTTCTTCTCTAAATCACCATTTAAGAAGGCTGTTTTTACATCCATTTGATGGATTTGAAGATCATACAAAGCGGCTAACGCTATTAGCATCAGAATGGATGTAATTCTTGTTACCGGCGAGTATGTGTCAAAATAGTCAAGACCTTCTCGTTGTCTAAATCCTTTGACAAAAAGTCTTGCCTTGTATTTGTCAATAGTACCATCGTCTTTTATTTTCTTCTTGAAATCCACTTAGAACCCAACGTTTTGTTACATGGAGGAAAATCAACCAATTCCCAAGTATGATTGCTCAATATGGATTCTATTTCACTATTGACAGCTTCTTTCCAATATTGTGCCTCTGAGGAAGACATTCTTTCCTTGAAGGTACGAGGCTCATTTTCTAACAGAAAAAGTCAAAAAATCTGACCGAATGAAGTAGATGTCCTTTGACGTTTACTTCTTCTCGGATTTTCTTCATTAGGCATACCATCTATTATTTCCTCCCGAGGTCGTTTTGACTTTTGGTAGGTCACTTCACTTTCCTTTTTATACGGATAAATAGTTTCAAAGAATTCAGCATTATCTGATTCTATTATCGTATTAACGTGAATCTCTGGATTTTCTGATTTATGAACCAGAAACCGATATGCCTTGCTATTGGTTACATATCCAATAAACACACAATCAACCGTTTTTGGACCTATCTTAACCCTTTTAGGTTTAGGAACTTGTACCTTAGCTAAACACCCCCATACTTTGAAGTATTTCAAGCTAGGCTTCCTTCCTTTCCACTTCTCATAAGGAATGGATTGTGTTTTACTATGAGGTACACGGTTGATTATTCGGTTAGCTGTAAGTATAGCTTCCCCCCACAAGTTCTGTGGTAAGCCAGAACTTATTAGCAATGCATTCATCATTTCCTTCAACGTTCGATTCTTCCTCTCCGCAATTCCATTAGATTGTGGAGAGTAAGGGGCAGTTGTTTGGTGAATAATGCCATTTTCCAAACATAATTCTTCAAAAGGAGATTCATATTCGCCACCCCTATCACTTCTTATCATTTTGATCTTTTTGTTTAGTTGCGTTTCAACTTCACTCTTGTATTGCTTGAAAGCATCAATTGCCTCATCTTTACTATTAAGTAAATAAATATAGCAGTATCTCGTGCTATCGTCAATAAAAGTAATAAAATACTTTTTCCCATTGCGAGATGGTGTTGACTTCATGTCGCAAATATCTGTGTGAATTAAGTCTAAAGGACTTGAATTCCTTTCAACGGACTTATAAGGATGCTTAGCATACTTTGATTCCACACATATTTGACATTTGGAATTAATGCAATCAAATTTTGGCAATACTTCTAGATTTATCATCTTTCGCAATGTTTTGAAGTTTACGTGACCTAAACGCGAATGCCATAAAGTGTTTGGCTCAAGCAAGTAAGAAGAAGCATTCACTTTATTGATAGGAACTGCTATTACATTTAGCTTAAAAAGGCCCTCATTTAGGTAACCTTTTCCTACATACAAATTGTTCTTACTTAGTACAACACTATTAGAAACAAAAATACTTGAATCTATTCCTGACAAGAAGTGAGGTAGACACAAGATTTTTGCGAATTTCTGGAACATGGAGGACTTGGTTTAGAGTCACTATTTTTTCCCGACGTCATCTTCAACCGCAATCTTGCCAACTCCTTTCAATTTTGGCCGTAGATGAATTTCCCATGAAGATTGTCTCGTCGGGACCTGCGGGGGCATAAGAATAACTCCTTGTTAGCACAAACATGGCGGGTGGCTCCAGAATCTATCCACCATTCTTTTGGATTTCCTACCAAGTTTGCATTACAGACAACATGGCACACAAGTCTTCCATCTGATCTTCAACCCATGTTGGCTTGATTCTTTTTCTTCTTTATCATTCTTTGGCGCACGACAATCCACTGCCTTATTGCCCAGATTTTCCACTGTGTGGCAATACCCTTGAACTTCTTCTTACTTGGGTAATTCTTTTGGTCCAGAAGCTTTCTTCCTCTTCTTATTTTGTGGTGCCTCCTCAACAATGTTTGCCCCCATTATTGTCGAGTGTCCACGTGACTTCTTTTCAGCATTTTTGTTGTCCTCTTCTATCCTCAACGAAACAATCAAGTCTTCTAGTGTGTCATTCCTCCTTTTGTGTTTAAGATAGTTCTTAAAATCCTTCCACAGCGGAAGGTAACTTCTCAATGAAAGCAGCGACTTGAAAGCCTCATTTATGACCATACCTTCAATAACAAATTCATTATTAATAATAAGATAAATCTTATTAATAAAAATTATTGATTTGGGTCATACCTTCAGCAAGGAGGTCATGTACAATGACTTGTAGTTCTTGGACTTGAGTTATGACCGACCTAGTGTCAATCATCTTGAAATCCAAGAACCTTGCAGCCACGAATTTCTTAAGTCCGGCATCCTCAGTCTTGTACTTCTTCTCAAGCGCATTCCATAACGCTTTTGAAGTTTCCATGACACTATAGACATTGTACAAGCCATCTTCCAAACAACTCAAATGTAATTTTTGCACAGGAAATCAGAATGTTTCCATGCTTCAGTTACAACAAGTCGTTTATCATCCGGAGTATTTTCAGCCATGACCGGAGGATCCTCCTTGATGAAACGTTGCAAACTCAACGTGGTAAGATAGAAGAGCATCTTCATTTGCCAGCTTTGAAGTCAATATCGGAAAACTTTCCGGGTTTTTCTGCCGGTGCCATAGCATGAGCAGGAGTAGAACGGCTTGAACGAGCAGCAGCACTCGTAACAGTAGCACCCTGTTCCCGCAACACTTCCATTAGTTTGGTTTTCATTCGTCATATTTCTGTAAAGTTGAAAACAATACAGAACTTTGTTAAATCAGTGAAGTTTTGATATCTTCAAACTGGAATATCAAACCAAACATACAACACGTAACAATGGTGAAGTTTTTATATACTTCAAACCCGTACGTTTATTATTCCGGCAAAGTTTTTATGTACTTTAAACCGGACAGAAAGAATTATTGGAGTAGAAAGCAACAAGGCTTTAGTCTCCAAAACAGTATACAAAATCATAATAACAGTTTAATATATATTTCAACACAGAAACGTTAGTATTAAAATTCCTTAAGCTTGTGAGCGTTACTGTGTTAAACCAAAAATCAGACAAAACTGTTAGAAAAATAAAAGAAACTGGAAAAAACAGAAGAGTTTAATAAATATTCCGAGTCCACAATTTTCTTGTGTTCCTTAAGGAATTTTAACCCCCTCACACGTTGCCAAGGTAATGGATTAAATCCTCCAGGATAAAACAGAATAAACCTTCCTGCAACAGTGGCAATACAAACTGCAGGATACCAACGAACTCAAAGAACGGAGCAAAATCACACTTACGAATTTAAGAGAGAGAGACCGCGAATTAGGATGCAGTATATTCAGAAAGAAAGAAGTTCTGGTTGTTTTTCGTGTTTTAGAAAATGGAGCCTTGTCCCCAGTATTTATATGGCAATTATCAGAAGAGGTGTCTGGAAAAGGTGCCTTTTCAAAAGAATACGCTGCCTGCCCACGGTCGCAGCAGAACCGCGGTCAGAGGGGCCTTCTGAACCTGCCTGTCGCGGTTCTACCGCGGTCGCGGCAGAACGCGGTCAGAGGGGCTTTCTGAACCTTCAGCAGCAGGGTTCTGGCGTATTTTCAGCAGTGATTTGGCATTTAATAATTATTAAATAATTAAATAAATTTTGTCCAAAAATAATCTTATCGATCGATCATTTGACAAACCACAATCCAAATCCAAATCCAAAGCCAAAGCCAAAGCCAAAAGCCAAAGCCGAAGCCGAAGCCGAGCCGAGCGAGCGACGACGACGGCACGAGGGTTCATTCTCTTCAACTCCTTTTATAAGCTTTAAGAAGCGATTCTATATAAGCGCACACAAATGTGGTTGTCCCTCACCAATGAGGGACAAAGTGCAAGACAAAAGTTCACTTCTTCAAATTTTCAATTTCCCTCCATTTTATTTCCCTCCATTTCCAATTCACACTTCTTCTACTTTAAAGCCCAATGGCTTAAAGTCCAACAATCCCCCACATGAATGGGAATGGCTGTATCAAGAAAGATTATAGATGAAAGCTATGTGATTTTGCAAGTAAGTATTAATTGCATCTGGATAAGTAGGTTTCCCTTTGAACTTTCCGTAGTGAACATATGTCGGATATACTCGGTCAATCGGTAGATTTGATATCTTTGAACCGTCGAACTTTAGTGTATACCTAGACAACCATATGTCACACAATCAACCCTTAACCGTCTTTCTTGATAGTTTACTGCACTTTAATTGAGTTTGCGCTTTAATCGCTAGTGTTTTGCACTAATTGTGTGTTTTATGCCTTGTAGGTGTGATTCCGAGCTATATAGATGTTATGGAATGAGTTTAAGTGACTTGAAGCTTTGAAGTCTGAGTAAAAGCTCAAGGAATTAAGCCAGGATCGTGTTCGGGGGTCAAATTTGATAATTAAGTACGAACGAAGACTTGAGGAGGCATATTGCGCACTGTCTAGTAAAATAGACATAACTTTTTGCTCAGAACTCCACTTGGGCTCCACAATATATGGTTGGAAAGCTAACTCAAAGGTCTACAACTTTCATGTTTTACGTTTTTCCAAATTCCAAACGGAACAGGGTAGAAAACCGCGGTTCCACCGCGACCGCGGCAGAACCACGACAGAGTGTACTCGCGGACAACTGAAGAATCAGAGAGTATGTTTGGCCGCGGTTTGACCGCGACCGCGGTGGGACCACGGCAGGAAGCGAAAATTTCAGGGACTAAAGTGCAAAACATGGGATTTTAAGTCCTAAACCCTATATTAAACAAAGGAGGCTGGCCAAGAACGAGAGGGGGACACATATTTTGAGACATAGATTCGACCTAAGGAGGCAAGAACACATTGGGAGCAAGGCGGAGAATTCTTCTACGAGTTTTTCTTTCCTCTTCCTATTTTTCATTGTTGGTTATGACTTTTAATATTGTAGTTTTACATACTATTATGAATAGCTAATTTGTTATCTAGAGTTTTGATAGAACCTTTTGTAGGATAAATTCTTGTTATGTTTTTATATAATTGAGCCATGATCGGTAGAGAATACTTAGGCGAAATTATATAAGACATAGCGGGAAGGATTCCGACAATTGGGAAAATCATAACTCTAGACCTCCTTAATCTTTTCTCTAACCCTCAGTATCGTTAGTTGTTAATTTACTATTTTAATTTGTTAGTTAATTAGTTAAACAGAAGAATCTTAATATTTATTAGTTAGGAATTGTTCAAGCTTGTCTTCTTGGTGATAGTGAACAGCTGTAGCTAAACATTAGTTCTCTGTGGGATTCGACTCCGGACTTGTAAACCGGATTATATTTGCAACGACCGCATTGTCCTTTTTATAAGGCATAGTTGGGCGTGATCACTAAGGGAAAAAGAGTACAACGCGTATCTTATTCCCCCTCATGAAAATATCACTTTATTTCTCGAAGACGTCGCATTTCAATCTTCTATCTCAACTTCTCAAATGTTGAGGTTGGTAAAGCCTTAGTGAACAGATCAGCCAAATTTTTACATTGAACGAATCTATTGAACATTAGTTTCACCATTTTGTTAAAGATCATGCGTGAAAAAGAACTTTGGTGAAATATGCTTTGTTCTGTTTCCTTTGATGTATCCTCCTTTCAGTTGAGCAATACAAGCAGCATTGTCTTCATATAGTGTTGTTGGATTATCTTTTTTCATAAGAAAACCACACATTTCCTGAATATGCTGAGTCATTGATCTCAACCAAACACATTCCCGACTAGCTTCATGAATGACTATTATCTCAGCATGATTTGAAGATGTGGCAGCTATTGTTTGTTTCATTCAACGCTATGATATAGCAGTACCTCCATATGTAAACAAATAGCCTGTTTGAGATCAGGCTTTATGTGGATCAGACAAATAACCTGTATCGGCATAGCCAATCATTTTTGACTTGAATTCATTAGAATAAACAATCCCATATCTATGGTTCTCCGAAGATATCTAAACATATTCTTAACACCATTGGTCTTCTTGTTGGGGAGGAGTTGAATCTTGCTAATACGCTCACTGCAAAAGCAATATCTAGTCGAGTATTGTTGGCAAGATACATCAGTGCCCCAATTGCACTACCAACGAGCTCTTCATCATTTTCTTGAGGCCGAAATGGATCTTTATTTATATCAAGCGATCTCACAACCATTGGGGTACTCAATGGATGTGCATTATCCATGTAAAATCGCTTTAAAACCTTTTCGGTGTATGTTGATTGATGGACAAAAATTCTATTTGGTACATGCTCAATTTGTAGGCCAAGACAAAAATTTGTCTTCCCAAGATCTTTCATTTCAAACTTTTTCTTCAAACATTCTACAGCTTTTGGAAGTTCTTTAGAAATGCCAATGATATTCAAGTCATCAACATACACAGTTATGATGACAAATTCAGACCCAGACCTCTTAATAAAGACACAAGGGCAAATAGGGTCATTTTTGTACCCTTCCTTTAGCAAATACTCGCTAAGGCGATTGTACCATATCCTCCCTGATTTCTTCAATCTGTATGAGGATTTCTAAAGCTTTATTGAACAAGTTTCTCTTGAATTTTTATGTGCTTCAAGAACTTTAAATCCTTCAGGGGTTTTCATAAAAATTTCATTGTCCAGTGAGCCATATAAGTAGGCTGTGACAACATCCATCAACCGCATATCAAGCTTTTCATGGACTGATAGATTTATTAGATACCTGAAGGTAATTGCATCTACCACAGGAGAATATGTCTCCATATAATCAATGCTAGGCTTTTGCGAAAACCCTTGTGCCACAAGTCGTGCTTTATATCTTACGACTTCACCTTTCTTATTTCGTTTTCGCACAAAAACCCATTTGTACCCCACTGGCTTGACACCTTCAGGTGTTCGGACTATTGGTCCGAAAACTTCACGTTTTTCGAGTGAAGCCAATTCCGCTTGAATTGCGTTTTTCCATTTTGGCCAATTATTTCTCTGTCTACATTCATCGACAGATTTTGGCTCAAGATCCTCATTTTGTTGCATTATTTCAACTGCAACATTATATGCAAAATTGTTGTTAACAACAACGTTATTTCGGTTTCACCTTTTCCCCGTAGAGACATAACTTATTGAGATCTCTTCATTTTCACCATTTCCAGGTACTAGAACCTCCTGTGAGGTCTTATCAATTGCTATGTCTTTATGCTCCTCTTGAGCAATTGACTCCATGTTATGATCAACTTGATCATTTGCTCCTTTCCTTTATCGGGGATTTTTATCCTTGGAACCAATTGGTCTACCACGTTTAAGGCGTGGCCTAGACTCATTTGCGTCATCATACTGTCCAGCTGGGATATCAACTCGAATTGGAGCATTTACAGCTGGAATATGCGATTTAGTAACCCGTGGAAGGTTAGTAAATGCATCTGGCAATTGATTTGCAACATTTTGCATATAAATGATCTTTTGAACTTCTTGTTCACATTGATTTGTATGAGGATCCAAATGAGATAGAGACAATACGTTCTATTCTATCTCTTTTTCTAGCTGTTTATTTTCTCCCCCTAATGTTGGAAAAACTGATTCATCAAAATGACAATCAGCAAATCTGGCTGTAAACAAATCTCATGTCATAGGCTCCAAATATTTAATAATAGAAGGAGATTCATAACCTAATATATACTCCCAACCTTCTTTGGTGACCCATCTTTGTGCGTTTTGATGGAGCAATTAGAACATATACCGCACATCCAAAAATTCTTAAATGGGAAATATTTGGCTCCTGACCAAAAGCCAACTGTAATGGGGAGACTTTATGATAACTGGTTGGCCTTAT
>NW_017673278.1:47018-59916 GCF_001879085.1 Nicotiana attenuata
AGAATCTTCTATTGCAATCGTGTGCCATATGAATTCTCTATTATTCTGCGCATCATGTTAGAACCGTGATGGCCCAACCGATCATGCCAATGATAAAATCATTTAGAAGTAGTAAACCTTTTGTTTACTAGGCATGTGATTCAAACACACCAAATGTTTGTTGGTACAACCCAGAAGAAAATGCGGGAATTTTTCGTGCACATATCTTTACCCGCTTTTATTGTAGTAATATAAGGTATTCAACTTTCCTTCGTTTGATGTTCTCAACATGGTAGCCATTTTGGCGAATAGCTTTGAAACTCAACAAGTTTCTTTGAGACTTACTGCAATACAATGCATTATCAATAGTTAATATCGTTCTCCAGGTAATAATAAGGCCGTCTTCCAGCCCTCAAATTTGTACTACCGGATGTTGTATTAACATAGGCCTTTTTCATAACCAAATAAGAGAAAATTTCTTTTCTCTTATTTTGTGAGAGTTGTAGCACTATCCAAAAGACATAAAATCTTCATTACTCATCTTGGATCCAATTGAAGACTGGGGAATTTTAATTTTTTCATAAAAAAAAAGTACATCATGAGAAATACGGAAAAACTAACATCACCAACGACAACATAAGACAACTTAAGTATAACTCTTAAAAATAAAAACAACTTTAGACGAGACAAAAATACTGAAAATAACAACATAATTGCATTCCCAAATAAAATGATCAAACTTTAGTTTTGATCTCCAAAGAAATCTTCAACTTCCAAATGAGTAAGTTCATCGAGGCCTTGAAAATCGTCATCATTCAAAGCAAGATTTGCCTCGGCATTGTCATCATTTTTGTTTGAAGGTCCTGCCTCAAAATCATTTTTAAAGGTCAAATGAGACTCCACTGGGGCATTAGCAGAAGATGCTCCAACATTATTTGCCTTTCTTTTGATGGAGTTTTGATAAATCCTAACAAAATGCTCAGGTGACGACATTTAATTTTCCAATGACCTTTCATGCCACAGCGGTGGCAGTTACGCTTTTGCCTCTTGAAGGATTGTTTTGAGAACCCATATTTGTTCTCTCGTTTTCCATGACCACCCCGATGACGACTATTTATCGTCTCTTACCATTTCCATGCCCACGTAAATTCATATGGCCATGATTATTATTCTGTCTTTTTTCCAGACTTATCACGTCTGGCTACCATATTCGCTTCAGGAAGCAAAGCTGACCCTGTGGGATGGGCTTCATGACTTTTCAGCAAAAGGGTATTATGTTGCTCAGCCACCAGAAGGCGTGAGATCAATTCAAAATACTTTTTAAAACCTCTTTCAACGGTATTGCTGCTAATATACATATCTGAGGCATGAAAAGTCGTAAGAGTCTTTTCCAGCAAATCCTCATCATTCATAACTTCCCCACATAATTTTAATTGGGAAGTTATTCGAATACAAGCAGAGTTATACTCACTTACGGTCTTAAAATCTTGCAACCGTAAGTGCATCCACTCATATCGAGCCCTTGGCAATACCGTAGCCTTAAGGTGATCATACCTTTCCTTTAGGCCAGTCCACAATTCAAGTGGATCTTTCACTGTTAAATATTCAACCTTCAAACCTTCATCCAAGTGATGACGAAGGAAAATCATGGCCTTCGCTTTGTCCTGGCTTGATGCCTCATTACCCTGAGTAATGGTGTTACCAAGACCTTTAGCGGCTAAGTGAATCTCAACATCGAGAACCCATGATAGGTAATTCTTTCCAGAAATGTCAAGTGCCACAAACTCAAGCTTTGACAAATTCGACATAGTAAAAACTATCAAAGAAAATAAATAAATTAGAAATAGTAAAAAGAAATAAACGAAAATATTTTCATCAAAGGGTCAATCTGATCATATCTCATAAAAATAATAACATCAATTGACTAGTTAATCACCATAAAAACACATGAATTAGCTATGCCGCAATAATAAATATAAACATATAATTCTTCAAAATAAACAAAAACATTTTTTTCCCGAAAGCCATTAGTCACAAGGAAAGAAATCGGGAAGTCATTTGATAGAGTATTAAAATAGTAGGAAAAACGATTTCAACTAATCTTAACTATTCTGACAAACATGTCAACTATTGGCATTAAACATAATGCACTCAATATAATTGTCATATTTCCTTTTTACGAGACAACACATAATTCTAATTGAATAAATCCAAAAGAAGTAGATTCCCCATAAAAGAAATGCGTATCAACAATTTGATAATTTGAACACTTGGTTGTAGATATATACCTTTGCTAGTGGAATTCAGTCTTGAGGTTAGAGATTTGGTGCTGATAGCGTGTTAAGAAATATAGCTCAAAGTAACCATATAAAATAAGAAGATAAGTAGAATAAGAGAAGAAGAGATAACTTTCTTATTTCATCAAGTGTTCAAGTGTGTTTCATCTCACATTTCATGCCTCTATTTATACTATTACATATGAAGGTTACAAAATGATTGTCTTAACATGACACTAACAATTGAGATCATGGGGGAAGATCATGGGGAGGGATTATGGAGGTGTGGGAGTTAAAATCATAATGGTGATGAGTAGTGGGAGGTTATTTACATCATAGATGAAAGTAGTGGGAGTAGTGGACATTCACATCTATTAAAGATTTTAAAAAACAAGTGATCTTTCCTTAATAGAGAAAAATGGTTTGGAGAAAAGAAAAAAAAGAAAAGAGTACTCAGCTCAACCCGAAGAGGAAATGGATTCTGACCCGATTCGCGAACTGATACTACAAATTTGACACCTATTCCTCCTCAAACCCATTTGAATTACAAATCCCTTCTTCTCCAAATCCAAAAAATGCTTTCCAAACTCAAATTCAGCCTCAAACCCCCAAACAACCACCAAATCTCCACAGAAACAATGGTCGCTCGACGATTTCGAAATCGGAAAACCGCTCGGCAAAGGCAAACTCGATCGTGTTTTACCTTGCTCGTGAAGTTAAGGTAATTTGAAATATATATTTTTTTATATACTCAAATTTACACATATGTGCATTATATAGACTCTGAAACAGTGACAGATTCTGATTTTGATCCTTGTCGTATTTGGTTAAGCACATTTAATTATCAATTAATGAAAATGTGTAAATTTGATGCATTCTGCTTGTGAATCTTCATAAACTTAAACGAATTATTAACTATTAAATCATATAGTTACCATGTCTTATGTTATATTTAGTTTATTACTACTCCTTATGTGTGAGCTCGCCTATATTGTTGGTGCCCAAAGCCCGGGCTTAGATGAGGGGTTTGTGGTAGGTTGGCAGCCAAATTAAAACTTGCCAATTCATAATGAATAAATACAGTGATGTGACTTGTTTGGGATGAGGCGTAGTAGTAGTAATAGTTGTTGTATAGTTTCTAAATATAATCTAAGTATAACATATTTTCTGTATAAAAGGACCAACGACATACTACATTAATTAATTAACAGTTAAATTGGCTTAGTAAAAAATAACAAGGAACAAAATATGGATGAATTATTTGATTTGAGAAAACATATGTCACACCTCCTTTTTCTATCCCGAAAGGGTATAAGGGAGTTTTTTTCAATTATGTGACAATCGAAACGGGATCATTCATTTAAGATCCAGAGTCGCCACTTGGATAGTTTGTGGTGTCCCGAGTCACCGGTTTTAGAGATTTCCGCATCGGTGAACAGAGTATTTGTAACTTCGGATCTAATGTCCTTCGTATCTCTGCAATGCACTGAGATTGTAAATTTCTAGCCTTTAGTTGAATTAAGTGAAAAGGGGTTCAATCTACATGTAGAGAGAAATATTTTCACTGAGAAGTATAATCAAGAGAGTTCATCTGTCTTGATTTGTAGGCACTTCGTTGGTGGAAACAAAGGTGTTTATATAACGATAAAGTATCAATGGCACTGGGTTCCTGTTTGAAATGTTTAGTCACTGTTCTTACGCTTTTTGGCTCATTACTTTGCTTTTAATTAAATATGTACAATTACCTAATAATTATAATGAGAGCGACTCGTTGATTGTGGGCCCAGAGAACTAGGAAATTTATATTATATTAGGATTTGTCTTAAATAGACAGGTCAATTGCAATAGTTGTCCCATATGTTGATATAATGGTAAGTATTAACTCCATGTACCAACTTGTAGGTATACTGGTTTGTATACGTTAACGGTTATCTATGCTGAATTGAGGGTGGTAGGAAACTGGTGGCGCAAAAATTGTCCGCGGGTCGACTCGGCGGGTGGATTAGTGGTAGCACTTAGATTATATATTCAAATCACTATTATTATTTTATTAATATAAAAATTTACGGATTTAAAAAGAAAATGGATTAGCTTGAGATCCGATCCTTATTTGCTCTTACACATACACGCATTAAATCACAGAGGGATTGGGTTTATTAATATCAGTTAATTTATGTTCACCTGGGCGAACGAAATAAAATTACACACTAGTGTCAGGCTAAAATATTCTTAATGCAGTCATATTCGAATATGGAATATCATCACTTTTTTTTTGAAGATAAATTGTTTTTCCGATGCCAAACAATTAGAGGGGACACACCCTAATTATACCACGCTAATTTGAGCGATCTATAGAAGGATGAAGAGAAGCACGTTTAAAAAATTAACGCTATGGATAGAAATCAATAGTTGGGCGTTAGCGGGTTATCGAATAGCTCCCATGTACTTAAATTATTGCGTTTATATAAGGGACATTCCATTATTTTAAGAAGAAATGTCATGGACAGTGTCAGTGTATTTGACAAATCTGGCGATTTGTGGACAATTTTAATGCATTAGAGTTCAGTTAGTACACAAGGGCAAAACAGGGCACCAGCTTCTCATTTATAATACATAGCAAATAGAATATTCGCGATTTTGGGTGTAAATCTTCTATATTTTATGCATTTAACCTATTTTGCCAACAACTACCCCTCAAATGCTTTTTCAAAGATGATTGTTAACAACCGTCAAAAATTTAATAAAGTTATTCTATATCCAAATCAACCACACACAACAAGAAAAAATATTCCTTTACAGATAAAATGATGACACTTACATCTATACGACTTAGGCTGCTTTGCATACTCGCAAATTGACCCTCCATACTAATCCCTTTGGAGACCATATAAGAGACCCGGTTAAGGCAACAACTCATGATATTCCAGTCAATCTACAGTGGAGCGTGGTTCAAAATCCTTAGGTCTATGGATATTAAACAACTAGTAGTGACCAGAGATTCAGCCCTTCTGGTGTTAACCAAAGCTTCGCTCAAAAACCACTCTCCTCTGTGAGCACCACATCAAACATGAAGGATATAACCTCGACCTACCTCTCGTGTTCAAAACAACAAATATCACGGCAATATTAGCTAAACCATTATTTTGTTAATAATTCTTGGTTTGACAGGACGTCTCAGGACCCCCGGGTTAAGGGGGCTGGGCTTGGTAAGCGCTCGAGAGGGGGCATCTTATGTGAGTTGTCAGCTGTTGGTGGATCGGGCATTTAGCTCCAACTCGTTTTTAACCTCTCTTTAAAATTAGCCGGGTTTGTACCGCGGATCGCTGTGCGTGAGAGAGTACACCATATATTGTATATAACTGGAGCGTCCGATACATGACTAATTGCGGCACATCAGTTTGCTGGAGGTATAGTCTAACCACTCAGATATAATACTTTTGCGTTGTTGACAAACCGTGCTTAACTCAGGAACTCTTCTAAACGGCAACTGTTTCTTACATTATTTTTATAAAATAATTATTTTTGTTTTTGGTTTTCATGCGTTGAATGCTCTTGAAATTTACATACCTGGTTTAATTATATATAAATCAAAAGAGGCTGGGTCACACTAGCAAATTGATGTACCCTATTTATGGGATATTTATTTGGTAATATATTATATCTTTACAGCTATTACGGGAATGATAAACTATATTCTCTCGAGAGTTTAAATTTAGGATTATCACTAAACATAACACGAATATTAAAGTATTAGTTTAAGAAGAAGAATTTATTTGTTAACTTTATCCAGAATAATATTTATGCATTAACACTCATGAGAAAATCTTGCACAGAGTAAGATACATGGTTAACAGTGTTTAGGAGCATACAAATTATAAGTTGATATAGACGTTTGGTGTTAGTCAACGTTTACAGTTTTCTTCACTAATCTATTCTGGATCATTACAAAGACGGGTGAAGCAAATCATATAATCTTTATGGCTCTTGAGGTATAGATTTACCGTTATAATAAAATGCTTAGTGGAAATAGTTAACTGTACACAAAAAGGTGGACGAAGGGAACGTAAGTATATTAATATTTTACTGTAACTCGCTCGGCATGTTAATTATATAATTAGAGAAAGAAATAAAAAATTGTTAAAATATCACATACGGAAGGAAAGTATTCATTATGCTATAACGTAGACATTCAAATTTACTAACACACAAAGGGCGAATTCCTAATTCTAGTGATGCAAAACAAAAGCTATTTACTCTGCGAGTTATCACATTCGCAGTGATCGGCGCGTTGGATAAAAAGTCCGCGCACTCACAGAGCGCAGAGATATGAAAAGTTAAGGTAACACTTATTGCACTATTAATTATCAACCTAACTTGATTACAACAATGGTAAAAAACTTAGATAGGGCAATTTAAAATATTATTTAGGGTATACAATAAGATAAATTAAGGATAATGGAAATATCAATCATCTGAGCCTTTTGATAACAAGTCGAACTGGAAACTTAATTTTGTAATTTAGAGAAAAAACTGTGAAGGAGACCACTTACTGTGTCATAAAATTATATTAATGTCAGCAACACCGTTGTACTCTATCCAATCTCCCATGTATTTGTATTAAATAATATACTTACATAGGTTACAAACAAGAACCCAAAAAAGTAAATAGCTTTTAAAAACCTAAAGCAGATCCCTAATACTAGAACAACACAATACAACAAGTCGCTGCACAGCCCACACAACAATTTCCACGGCTAACCAATCCTTGACGGTAACACCACCTATTATTGACAGTGCAATCGCTTGTATATACATCTCATACGTAAATAGGATAAATAAGCAGCTCCGGAAACAACACGCAGAAGGCGAATAAAACCCAGTATGCTGGGCACATAAAAACTGCTCCAGCTAAAACCGGTTTCAAAACACCCCCGGGACCATACCCGTTACGGTCCAAAAAAACAAAACCCACCGGCCGCCCCAGGCCGCTTGTATACTAACACAAGCTCATATCCGACATTCTTAATTATTCAAGGGTGCTCCATGATCTTTCGAAGGGAGAGCTTTTTCGAAGAGTCCTTCACAAGAAGCTGCAAAGGGCAAAGAGTAAACGATCATTAGAGTAAAGGAGTGCAAGTATTGCAAGTGCATTTGTTTCTTCTTACAGAACTAAAGCATAGATAAGTACTAATCAATTTACCTGGCTAATGAGATTCTTAGCTGTTTGACCAAAAAGTGTTAAGCCTTTTTGTTAAACTAATTAAATAAGATGATAATGGGTAAATCCTAGTTAAATATAGAATATTACATACCCCTTTCTTCTCTCTCTATTCCCACTTATATGGGACATATCCCTCACCTAACTGAAAGTACAAGTGCAGAGAATATTCCTCTAAAATATTTTATTGCTAAACTAGCCGTTTGGGCTGATCTGAGTACTCGACCTCGACCCTAGTTACTCAGCTCGCCAATAGGTTCCTTCTTAAGCACGACCTCGGCCTAATCGGCTTTTAGTTATTCTCTCTTAGGCACGATTACCTTGGTCAGATTTTGACCCATACATTAGCATCGGCAGACCCTTCAGGTGTTGGGGGAAAGCTGAGGTCTACCTTCATAATTCTGTATCACTTTAAGTTATTACATCTTGATTCCTGTAAAAGTTACAAGATGGCAGAAGCAGGCCAATCTTTACCTTCTGAATGTGTCGGTCTGTCTCTCGGCCTCAAATGGAGGCCCACCATACAAAAACTCATAGCAAAGAACCCCCAGAGTCCAATTGTCAACTGCATAGTCATGAGCTTTGTTCTCCACCATTTCTGGCGCTAGATAATCTAGAGTTCCGCACATTGTATGTCTCTTGCTTCTAGATTGTACAGGCCATCCAAAGTCTGCAATCTTCAAGTGGCCCTACATTTCATGTGATAATCTAATTAATACTTCACTCTTGTTATGCAGTGTGCCAATGTTTCCCAGGCTGGAATTAGCTGCAGTTGTTGGACAATCCAGTTTTAATTGAGACGTCCATAAAATAACTTCAATGAGTTAGCAGCCATCCCAAATGCTACATTATGAACATAATCTTACTAGGTCCATACTAAGCACTCCATTATATATAGTCTTTTATAAACACCTAAAGATATACTCCATTGGTCCTGATTGTCACTATCGTAGTTGACTTTTCAAAGGAAAAAGAACATTTGAAATCAGCTAATATATTAGAGTTCAATGAACATGCTATGAAATAATGGTTGAAAGACCTGAAAATGATACAATGACATCACATCAAATTTAAAATAAGTTAAATACATTACCAATCCTTTGAGGATGCGAACTTTAACATTTAGACAAATTTTTATTTTTATATTATTGACGGGCTAAACTACGTCAAACAATACGAGATAGATGGAGTAAACTTAAAGGTGGTGCAAGCTCCAGTGATCAGAATCACATGTAGAACTGAAGTTCACGCATTCATAACTATAGCCAAAAATAATAGTAAAGAATCAGCGCTCACTACTTAACTTGAGCCTAGTTATACAGAGACACCACGTGCAACCAAAAGAATTCTATATAACGGTAGCTAGATAACATATAAAGAAGATTATGGCTTTTGGCATGCAATCCTAGAAACCGGCCTTACCTGCCTGGTCAATTAACAGAAAATGCAATGACAGAAAGATCGGCCATGACACACTGGAAACAGACTGAACAGAAGAAGAGCTTCTGAAAGCTTGTTCTATAGGCTGATTTGATCAACGAGCAGGAATAGAAGACCCCTAGGCAACTATGGAGTGAAAGGTTTGCACCGCATTCAAGAAGCTCTGCTGCTTTTACCTTTTCCATCAAAGATAGAAGCTGGCTGAATTTTACAGGAAAGGCAGAGATGAAGGATAATACCGCTTATCTGGTTAGATCAATGGTCTCTCAATGTCAGGGACCTATTAAGGTCTCTCAGAAACCCCAAAGAATGTTTGACAGCACTGAAACAAGCAACCTCTGCGACTATAACAGAGACAAAGATGGCAATTCATACAGGAATGACTGATCACCGATGCGGGTGTTCAGTTAGTAATAAAGACTGCTCACATGGTTGACTTCAAATTTCAAAATGAGTACTGGGAGCCATTGGCTCATGAAGGGAAGAAATATCCCAGCGAGAAAATTGAAAGGACTAAAGCAGCAAACATCAGTTCAGCAATAGATGATGAAGGCTATAGTTTTCTACATGCTGAACTTCAACTATAGATAGCATAACGAATTTTATTCTATGCTGTAATTGTATGTGCATCTGTAGCAAAGTGTTTAGGGTCTTAACTCTAGGAGAAGTTCAGGGAGTCTTATTATTTTGTTAACCACAGTTAGAAGAAACAAATCAATAAAGGCATTTTGAGCTGTTAGAAAAGAATTTAGGCCATCAACAAGAGGGAACAGTGAGAACTTGCTTGTATTCCACTGTTGTCTCTAAACAAAAATAGGAAATAAAAGTTGCTCTGTATTTCGCTCCTCAAAATTGATTTTCATCTCACTGTGGACAAATGAAAAGGTGGACTGCCCAGACTGTTTTCTCCAGTAAGGGAGACAAATACATAACTTTCAAATTCGCCATAAATAATGTTCTTTTTTTCTTTTTTCTAGGAAATGGTGTTAACAAAACTTGGCACCCGTGGCAAAGGAAGACTGTTAGTTATCAAGATATTACCTCATGATCAAGTAACAGGTTTTCCGTCTTTATGTCCCTGTGAATGACAATACGCCAGTGCTTGTGTGAGACTTGCAATATACTACAGCAGAACCAACCAAAGTATCAAAAGTCAAAGAATAACCAAAAGCAACAAGAAAGAATTTGAAAACTATCAATAACGTTCTCTGCAGAAATATAACAATGCGTTCAACAATTATATAAATGATCTTCGGATAAATGCTTGAGTCACAAAAACCACGAGCACCAGAAAATAATATTAATTCACTGTTCAACATTAATCACAGAGGAAATAACACAAGCAAGGCAGCATGAAGAGGAAACCAGAAACTGATACAAATGCAACCCAAAACTGCGAACATTTTTCAAGGAAACTACGACAAGATCGTAGTTACATGGCAGAAAATAGATAAGGAGAACACTGAATCTCTATCCTCTTTGTTTGGGTTAGGGGGAGAGGGAATCGGTTCTTATTGACACACTTTATATCTCACAACTACACAAAAAACCTATCCCTCGTTTTCAATCCCAAGCTAGTTGAGTTGACAATGTGAATCCTCACTATCCATTTCGCTCCATTTGGACCTGTCTCATTCCAATATTCAATAATCAAGAGTTCTCTAACACTAGAGGTTATAAATATACACAACACTTATGCCTCAGTTCCAAACAAGCTAGGATCAGCTATATGAATTCTCATTGGCTACTTTTCTCCATTTAAACTCATCCCATGCCAATATTACGCAGATATAAATGAAAAGTACTAAAAGTTCAGTATATTTCTAAATGTATACATCTCCGAAAAACTAAGGGCAAAATACAAAATTGGTCAGCCGGCCGAAACTAATTGCATTCGCTAGCCAGAAAGTGTATAAAATATGATATTTTATGTATATAATACACATATACACAAAAAATATATATTTTGTCGGCTATATTTTTGGAGCGGCTAAAAATATACATTTCTCAAAAACTAAACCTCTCCTGGAAAGCATAGGACCTACATTAAAAGTGCTAATGTCTAGAACATATTCTCAACTACTATGTATCGCCTATATAGATCTTTTTATTACATCGTGTGCAATCTTTTGCTAAGCAAAGGTTACAAATATATGTTTATGACAAATTAAATAAAGTATAGAAATAAATCATAAACCAGCAAATGAAATGAGTGTTTGTTTCCAATTTTTATTTTTATATGGTTTTTTTTTGGGGGGTGGTGGTGTGGGGGTGGGGAGGGGGGGGGGAGCAAAAGGGGGAGGGAGAAAGTATGATATGACATACCATGGCGGCTTGTTTCTCAGGCAGGCGTCCAGTCTTCCTAAGCTCCCTGTAGAGCTCATCGCCGTGAGCGTACTCCAAAATCAAGAAAATCCGCTCCTCATCATGGAACCAGCCATATAGCCTCAGTACATTCGGGTGGCGAAGACTCGTTTGAATTCACATTTCCCTCTTTAGTTGGTGGTGCAACCTGTATTTCTCTATTTGCTCCTTGAATATCACCTTCAATGCCACTATAAACCCAATCTGCTCTGCCCATGTTCCACAAAATTCAAGATCATCAAAACCCACTTCTTTTTTTTCTTATGATTAGTATAATGCACATATGACAATAAAAGGTGCAATACAAATTATGAAGTCGAGAAATAATATCCAAAGGCCTTATTTGCTAATATTAGAACTAGAGCAGCATTTGATGCACATATATGTTGTGAGCACGTGATTTTTGCCCGACCCAAAATACTCCTACAGAATCTAACAATAGATTTTTGTAGGTCATTTTAATTTAATAGAATTTTTAGGATTATTTGTTCAAGTGTTTGCATTTTTAGTTGCATTTTTGCATGCATTAAAGCATAGAAAATACCCCGAAAATATCAAAATTCCATGCATTGCATATTAGGTCGTGTGTTCGTATTTAGGATTAATTTGAATAATTAATTATTTTTAAAATGAAAATCACAAAAAATATCATTCATTTTACATTTTCGCCTTTAATCTTAAATTAGTAGTTTTCTCTTCTTTAATTTAGGATTAGCTAATTTTTGTAAATATTATAATTAGTTTAATTTTGCAAAATAGATTAATTTAGGATTTTTATTAATTAAAGAAAAGAAAAAAAAAGAGAAAACAAAGAGAAAAGAAATTGGAAAAAGGTTTAATTTGGTCTTGAAATTGGGCCAAATCTGTACCCAAACCCAGGCCCAATACCCAAATATACCCGGTCCAAAAACGACGCCGTTTTTTTGGGTTTTAATCCCAGCCGTTGATCGTTCCAGATCCAACGGCTGGGAATTGGTCGACAATTAAGTATAAAAGTGTTCGAAGACCGACCCCCCCCCCCCCCCCATTAGACCCTCTCATTTCTGTCTCTACACCCTATCTTAGAGAAACCCTAGCCGCCCATGTATCCTCCGCCGGCTCCGCGCTTCTCCGCCGCCCGAAAATCGCCTTACGGCGGCGGAGCTTCACCAAACAACCTCAAATTAACAACCCATAATCCTGAGCCCCTCCCAAACACAATCCCACTATCAATTTCCCCAAAATCACCGCCCAATTCCGTTAATTTTAGATCTGGAATTCACACCCAAACCCTAAATCGACCAAACCACCTCCAAACTCACCCAAATCGATACCCTATACTCCTCAACCTCCCCTCGTCATCAAGCTATTACCATATTCCCCAAAATCCCCACCAAATGCTCTCAAAATCGGATCTAAAAAAAAGAGAAAAGCATCGAGTTTCTTCTTTTCTTTCTCTGTCTGGTTCGTTAAGTTTCAAGGCTCGTGTTGGCTTGAAATTTATGCTAGTCGATTGTTCTTGGCAAGAACAACCGATTAGCGTTAATTTCGAGTCATTTCGGAGGGATTCGGACCCATGCTTGACCCAGTGCTATTTGAAGATTTTTCTTTTGTTTTTTAGGTAATAACCCTCCTTTTTGTT
>NW_017673278.1:62675-63637 GCF_001879085.1 Nicotiana attenuata
GAGACGATATAATAGTCGTCATCGAGGTGGTCATGGAAAAACCGAGAGAACAAATATCGGGGTTACTCTAAAAACAATCCGTTTCAAAAAGGCTAAAAGCGGTAACTGCCACCGCTGTGGCATGAAAGGTCATTGGAAAATTAAATGTCGTGCACCTGAGCATTTTGTTAGGATTTATCAAAACTCCATCAAAAGAAAGGCAAATAATGTTGGAGCATCTTCTGCTAATGCCCCAGTGGAGTCTCATTTGACCTTTAAAAATGATTTTGAGGCAGGACCTTCAAACAAAAATGATGACAATGCCGAGGCAAATCTTGCTTTGAATGATGACGATTTTCAAGGCCTCGATGAACTTACTCATTTGGAAGTTGAAGATTTCTTTGGAGATCAAAACTAAAGTTTGATCATTTTATTTGGGAATGCAATTATGTTGTTATTTTCAGTATTTTTGTCTCGTCTAAAGTTGTTTTTATTTTTAAGTAGTACTTAAGTTGTCTTATGTTGTCGTTGGTGATGTTAGTTTTTCCGTATTTCTCATGATGTTACTTTTTTTTATGAAAAAATTAAAATTCCCCAGTCTTCAATTGGATCCAAGATGAGTAATGAAGATTTATGTCTTTTGGATAGTGCTACAACTCTCACAAAATTAAGAGAAAAGAAATTTTCCTCTTATTTGGTTATGAAAAAGGCCTATGTTAATACAACATCCGGTAGTACAAATTTGAGGGCTCTGGAAGAGCGGCCTTATTATTACCTGGAGGAACGATATTAACTATTGATAATGCATTGTATTGCAGTAAGTCTCAAAGAAACTTGTTGAGTTTCAAAGCTATTCGCCAAAATGGCTACCATGTTGAGACATCAAACGAAGGAAAGGTTGAATACCTTTATATTACTACAATAAAAGCGGGTAAAAGATATGTGCACGAAAAATTACCCGCATTTTCTTCTGGGTTGTACCA
>NW_017673278.1:68174-68673 GCF_001879085.1 Nicotiana attenuata
TTCCGATCTGGATTTAATCCATTACCTTGGCAACGTGTGAGGGGGTTAAAATTCCTTAAGTACACACAAGAAAATTGTGGACTCGGAATATTTTCTTAAACTCTTCTTGTTTTTTCCAGTTTTCTTTTTATTTTTCTTAACAGTTTTGTCTGATTTTTGGTTTTAACACAGTAACGCTCACAAGCTTAAGGAATTTTAATACTAACGTTTCTGTGTTGAAATATATATTAAACTGTTATTCATATTTTGTATACTGTTTTGGAGACTAAAGCCTTGTTGCTTTCTACTCCAATAATTCTTTCTGTCCGGTTTAAAGTACATAAAAACTTTGCCGGAATAATAAACGTACGGGTTTGAAGTATATAAAAACTTCACCATTGTTACGTGTTGTATGTTTGGTTTGATATTCAGTTTGAAGATATCAAAACTTCACTGATTTAACAAAGTTCTGTATTGTTTTCAACTTTACAGAAATATGACGAATGAAAACCAAACTAAT
>NW_017673278.1:69156-76295 GCF_001879085.1 Nicotiana attenuata
AAAAGGAGAGAGAATCAATTGCCAGATGCATTTACTAACCTTCCACGGGTTACTAAATCGCATATTCCAGCTGTAAATGCTCCAATTCGAGTTGATATCCCAGCTGGACAGTATGATGACGCAAAATGAGTCTAGGCCACGCCTTAAACGTGGTAGACCAATTGGTTCCAAGGATAAAAATCCCCGATAAAGGAAAGGAGCAAATGATCAAGTTGATCATAACATGGAGTCAATTGCTCAAGAGGAGCATAAAGACATAGCAATTGATAAGACCTCACAGGAGGTTCTAGTACCTGGAAATGGTGAAAATGAAGAGATCTCAATAAGTTATGTCTCTACGGGGAAAAGGTGAAACCGAAATAACGTTGTTGTTAACAACAATTTTGCATATAATGTTGCAGTTGAAATAATGCAACAAGATGAGGATCTTGAGCCAAAATCTGTCGATGAATGTAGACAGAGAAATAATTGGCCAAAATGGAAAAACGCAATTCAAGCGGAATTGGCTTCACGCGAAAAACGTGAAGTTTTCGGACCAATAGTCCGAACACCTGAAGGTGTCAAGCCAGTGGGGTACAAATGGGTTTTTGTGCGAAAACGAAATAAGAAAGGTGAAGTCGTAAGATATAAAGCACGACTTGTGGCACAAGGGTTTTCGCAAAAGCCTAGCATTGATTATATGGAGACATATTCTCCTGTGGTAGATGCAATTACCTTCAGGTATCTAATAAATCTATCAGTCCATGAAAAGCTTGATATGCGGTTGATGGATGTTGTCACAGCCTACTTATATGGCTCACTGGACAATAAAATTTTTTGAAAACCCCTGAAGATTTAAAGTTCTTGAAGCACATAAAAATTCAAGAGAAACTTGTTCAATAAAGCTTTAGAAATCCTTATACAGATTGAAGAAATCAGGGAGGATATGGTACAATCGCCTTAGCGAGTATTTGCTAAAGGAAGGGTACAAAAATGACCCTATTTGCCCTTGTGTCTTTATTAAGAGGTCTGGGTCTGAATTTGTCATCATAACTGTGTATGTTGATGACTTGAATATCATTGGCATTTCTAAAGAACTTCCAAAAGCTGTAGAATGTTTGAAGAAAAAGTTTGAAATGAAAGATCTTGGGAAGACAAATTTTTGTCTTGGCCTACAAATTGAGCATGTACCAAATAGAATTTTTGTCCATCAATCAACATACACCGAAAAGGTTTTAAAGCGATTTTACATGGATAATGCACATCCATTGAGTACCCCAATGGTTGTGAGATCGCTTGATATAAATAAAGATCCATTTCGGCCTCAAGAAAATGATGAAGAGCTCGTTGGTCGTGCAATTGGGGCACTGATGTATCTTGCCAACAATACTCGACTAGATATTGCTTTTGCAGTGAGCGTATTAGCAAGATTCAACTCCTCCCCAACAAGAAGACCAATGGTGTTAAGAATATGTTTAGATATCTTCGGAGAACCATAGATATGGGATTGTTTATTCTAATGAATTCAAGTCAAAATGATTGGCTATGCCGATACAGGTTATTTGTCTGATCCACATAAAGCCTGATCTCAAACAGGCTATTTGTTTACATATGGAGGTACTGCTATATCATAGCGTTGAATGAAACAAACAATAGCTGCCACATCTTCAAATCATGCTGAGATAATAGTCATTCATGAAGCTAGTCGGGAATGTGTTTGGTTGAGATCAATGACTCAGCATATTCAGGAAATGTGTGGTTTTCTTATGAAAAAAGATAATCCAACAACACTATATGAAGACAATGCTGCTTGTATTGCTCAACTGAAAGGAGGATACATCAAAGGAAACAGAACAAAGCATATTTCACCAAAGTTCTTTTTCACGCATGATCTTTAACAAAATGGTGAAACTAATGTTCAACAGATTCGTTCAATGTAAAAATTTGGCTGATCTGTTCATTAAGGCTTTACCAACCTCAACATTTGAGAAGTTGAGATAGAAGATTGAAATGCGACGTCTTCGAGAAATAAAGTGATATTTTCATGAGGGGGAATAAGATACGCGTTGTACTCTTTTTCCCTTAGTGATCACGCCCAACTATGCCTTATAAAAAGGACAATGCGGTCGTTGCAAATATAATCCGGTTTACAAGTCCGGAGTCGAATCCCACAGAGAACTAATGTTTAGCTACAGCTGTTCACTATCACCAAGAAGACAAGCTTGAACAATTCCTAACTAATAAATATTAAGATTCTTCTGTTTAACTAATTAACTAACAAATTAAAATAGTAAATTAACAACTAACGATACTGAGGGTTAGAGAAAAGATTAAGGAGGTCTAGAGTTATGATTTCCCCAATTGTCGGAATCCTTCCCGCTATGTCTTCTATAATTTCACCTAAGTATTCTCTACCGATCATGAGCACTCTTATTACTGTAAATCTCTCCCGAGTAATTACAACAATTTACTAGACGCACTCTCCCGAGCCGCTAGCTGGCTTTTAATACAGCTCACTTCAGATCGCACCCAAGGCTTCGTTATCCCTAATCCCACCTTTAAACCCTCGGTTATTGATCCCTCATATACTCCGGGAGTGGTGTTGTTCAACAATTACCTAAATATGCACTCTCTCCCGAGTTATGCATACTAAATAGGCATAGCTAATTGAGAGCTCTTCAACCAACCACAATATAAACGTAGTTGAACAAATAGAGAAAAGCTATGGCTCAATTATATAAAAACATAACAAGAATTTATCCTACAAAAGGTTCTATCAAAACTCTAGATAACAAATTAGCTATTCATAATAGTATGTAAAACTACAATACTAAAAGTCATAACCAACAATGAAAAATAGGAAGAGGAAGGAAAAACTCGTAGAAGAATTCTCCGCCTTGCTCCCAATGTGTTCTTGCCTCCTTAGGTCGAATCTATGTCTCAAAATATGTCCCCCTCTCGTTCTTGGCCAGCCTCCTTTGTTTAATATAGGGTTTAGGACTTAAAATCCCATGTTTTGCACTTTAGTCCCTGAAATTTTCGCTTCCTGCCGTGGTCCCACCGCGGTCGCGGTCAAACCGCAGCCAAACATACTCTCTGATTCTTCAGTTGTCCGCGAGTACACTCTGCCGTGGTTCTGCCGCGGTCACGGTGGAACCGCGGTTTTCTACCCTGTTCTGTTTGGAATTTGGAAAAACGTAAAACATGAAAGTTGTATACCTTTGAGTTAGCTTTCCAACAATATATTGTGGAGCCCAAGTGGAGTTCTGAGCAAAAAGTTATGTCTATTTTACTAGACAGTGCGCAATATGCCTCCTCAAGTCTTCGTTCGTACTTAATTATCAAATTTGACCCCCGAACACGATCCCGGCTTAATTCCTTGAGCTTTTACTCAGACTTCAAAGCTTCAAGTCACTTAAACTCATTCCATAACATCTATATAGCTCGGAATCACACCTACAAGGCATAAAACACACAATTAGTGCAAAACACTAGCGATTAAAGCGCAAACTCAATTAAAGTGCAGTAAACTATCAAGAAAGACGGTTAAGGGTTGATTGTGTGACATATGGTTGTCTAGGTATACACTAAAGTTCGACGGTTCAAAGATATCAAATCTACCGATTGACCGAGTATATCCGACATATGTTCACTACGGAAAGTTCAAAGGGAAACCTACTTATCCAGATGCAATTAATACTTACTTGCAAAATCACATAGCTTTCATCTATAATCTTTCTTGATACAGCCATTCCCATTCATGTGGGGGATTGTTGGACTTTAAGCCATTGGGCTTTAAAGTAGAAGAAGTGTGAATTGGAAATGGAGGGAAATAAAATGGAGGGAAATTGAAAATTTGAAGAAGTGAACTTTTGTCTTGCACTTTGTCCCTCATTGGTGAGGGACAACCACATTTGTGTGCGCTTATATAGAATCGCTTCTTAAAGCTTATAAAAGGAGTTGAAGAGAATGAACCCTCGTGCCGTCGTCGTCGCTCGCTCGGCTCGGCTTCGGCTTTGGCTTTGGCTTTGGCTTTGGCTTTGGATTTGGATTTGGATTTGGTTTTGTCAAATGATCGATCGATAAGATTATTTTTGGACAAAATTTATTTAATTATTTAATAATTAATTAAATGCCAAATCACTGCTGAAAATACGCCAGAACCCTGCTGCTGAAGGTTCAGAAAGCCCCTCTGACCGCGGTTCTGCCGCGACCGCGGTAGAACCGCGACAGGCAGGTTCAGAAGGCCCCTCTGACCGCGGTTCTGCCGCGACCGCGGCAGGCAGCGTATTCTTTTGAAAAGGCACCTTTTCCAGACACCTCTTCTGATAATTGCCTATAAATTCTGAGGCAAGGCTCCATTTTCTAAACACGAAAAACACTCCAGAACTTCTTTCTTTCTGAATATACTGCATCCTAATTCGCGGTCTCTCTCTCTTAAATTCGTAAGTGTGATTTTGCTCCGTTCTTTGAGTTCGTTGGTATCCTGCAGTTTGTATTGCCACTGTTGCAGGAAGGTTTATTCCGTTTTATCCTGGGAGGATTTAATCCATTACCTTGGCAACGTGTGAGGGGGTTAAAATTCCTTAAGGACACACAAGAAAATTGTGGACTCGGAATATTTATTAAACTCTTCTGTTTTTCCAGTTTCTTTTATTTTTCTAACAGTTTTGTCTGATTTTTGGTTTAACATAGTAACGCTCACAAGCTTAAGGAATTTTAATACTAACGTTTCTGTGTTGAAATATATATTAAACTGTTATTCATATTTTGTATACTATTTTGGAGACTAAAGCCTTGTTGCTTTCTACTCCAATAATTCTTTCTGTCCGGTTTAAAGTACATAAAAACTTTGCCGGAATAATAAACGTACGGGTTTGAAGTATATAAAAACTTCACCATTGTTACGTGTTGTATGTTTGGTTTGATATTCTGTTTGAAGATATCAAAACTTCACTGATTTAACAAAGTTCTGTATTGTTTTCAACTTTACAGAAATATGACGAATGAAAACCAAACTAATGGAAGTGTTGCGGGAACGGGTGCTACTGTTACGAGTGCTGCTGCCTCGTCAAGCCGTTCTACTCCTGCTCATGCTATGGCACCGGCTGTCACACCTCCTTTTTTACACACCTACCCCGAAGGATAATGTATAAGGGAGTTTTTCCATTTAAAGTGACATTATTCGAAATGGGATTGTTTATTTATTTTTAGAGTCGCCACTTGGGATAGGATTGGCTTTTGGTGTCCCAAGTCACCGGTTTAATTTAAATCCCAAATCGAGGAAAAATTCGACTTCCCAATTGGAGTCTGCGAACCAGAAATTCTGTGTAAGGAATTCTGTTGACCCGAGGGAAGGTGTTAGGCACCCCCGGATCCCGTGGTTCTAGCACGGTCGCTTAAATTATCATAAATGGCTAAAATCTGGTTTTTATACATATTTAACCTATAGTGCAATTTTAAGATTATTTACCGCTTTTAGTTTATTTTGTTTTTACGAAAGTGAACGCCGTTTAAGAGCGTGTTTTGGGATCACGTCACATGAAATGCACCCGGATCCTCGACACCTCTCATTCAACGTTTTGGGATTTGGATTTGGGTTGCATGAAATGCACACCCGAGTTTAGGAAGGTAAAATTATTAAATAACGCGCCTAAAGCGACTAGCGTGTTGGTATCTTTGCGGGGAACCATGGGAATTTGCTAAATGGCTTACCCGATTTCTAAAATATTTTAACATAGTATTTAATGAGGGCCCCGCAATTTATATATTTTATGCGACGAGGCTCGTCTCATGTTTTATTTAAAGACCATCCTAAAGCAACTACAATTTTTCTATTTACCTTTTGTCTCTGAAAGGGCCTAATTAATTTACATTTATAAATTTAGGCCTCGAGTTCAAGTCCGAGTTCAAACAAAAGGGAGGACCCTCTCAATTTGAACCCGCCACCTAACTCGAAAACCTAAATTTATGTTTGCAAATTAATCCCCGTATTTCCAATACGATCTTAACGACTTTTAACTTCTAGCATTTTTGAGCCGTGAACCTTTAGCCCAGGTCTGAATGTGAAGTAAATCCCAACTAGATCTGTACCGCACCTTAAACGTGATGAGGCCCAATTAAATTATCAATGGGCTGCTAACCCATGATTCTGGCGAGCCTAAACCAAAAGAGCCTGATAAATTTCATAGCCAATGGGCCAGATTCATACTGCACTCCACGTTTTACAACAATGAAACAATGGAATTATATTTCAAATCGACAAGAGCTAAAATCAAATTCCTATGCCCAGATTGTGCCTAAACTGCCGTATTACTTCATCATCTCAGAAGCTATGGCTAAACTATCGTGACTACTAACTGGAGCGAAGTATCAAATTCGAACAACAAACTTTCCAAACTAAACGCTGTTTTTGATTCCAGCACCAGAAACGTTAATATTAAGCTGAAATTCATGTATTGACCCAAGCCTACCACCTCTTATGCATTTCAAGATTTAAATCCAATCACCAGCTTCAAACTCTGATTACCTCCTGACTTTTAAGAAACTAACTGATGCTATCTTATTATCAGCTAATTACGCAAATCTCAGTTATTATACAAATACATTCGTAAACTAACGATAATCAGTTCAAATGTCAAATATAATTTATAGAGTCCTGTTACAATTCAGCTAACCATGAAAGCATACGATAAGCAGTAAACAATCAGGATCTATAACAAAACCCAGATGTTAACATCATTTCATTTTTCAGCTTGTGATGTACATTGACGTGAGCTCAGAATGTGTACCTGGAATCAAAGTACAATAAGATGAAGGAGAATCAGTAGCAAATAGCAAAGCTGCAGCTCATATACAGTCAGCAAACAACACCAGAATCAGTCCGGAACCAAAATGTGAAAACACAGTTCCAATAATCCACCAAATAGACTTGAATAAACCAAAATGATTCGAATTCAAGCCCAGGAGATGATTTCTGAATTTCAGCAAATAGGAACAACCCAAAACAGCCTGAACAAAACCCAAAATGACTTGAAATTGAATCTAGAAACACTAGGAAACTCGGATTAAAACTAACTTGCGATCAAACTCAAAATTTCAATGTAACAGTATTTTTTTTTTGGAATTTTCTACTGGATTTTTGGATTTTTTTTTTTGGA
>NW_017673278.1:76409-82853 GCF_001879085.1 Nicotiana attenuata
AAATTATAGCTGGAAAGTGTTTGGGGAATTTTTCAGAGGTCTAAAACTTCTAAAAACCCCCAAACAAGGCAAGGGGTATGCCTTTTTATAGGCAAAACTAGGGCAGCATCCTGCTGATTTATTTTTCCCCCTTTAGGTCCTTTTTAATTTTCAGTTCTTTCTTAAAAGTCCTTAGAATTCTGACTTGCTACCCAAGTTAAACTACCCAAATCCTGAAATTCAATTTAAAACCCCACCCTAGAAGCTTCTAGGGACTTCTTATTTCTGTTACTGCAAGATTCCCTATTTTGAATTACCCCAATTACCCTTAAAACCCCTGAAAATTACCTAAAATTATTAACCTAGGTTAGGCTAAACCCAAGTCCAACTAACCAGCCCCTTTTAACTAAGTCCGTGATGACTATAGTTACTCAGAAATGACCAAACGAACCAAAGGGAATAAGAAATCTAAAATTCGGGGAAAAACACAATCACCTCTGATTTTAAGCCTGAATTACTTTTGAATAATCAACTCAGAATTAAACCCTTTATCAACCATCAAACAAAGAAAAATGAATTTAAACAAATAAGAACAGCAAAATCAGTGAGAAAAAGTATAGGGGAAAGTCAAGAATTCAAAACTTAACTTAAATAGGCAAGCAAAGATTACGGCACAACTATTAATCATGAAGAAGAACTAAGCATGAAGGGAAACTGATTTCAATCAACAGAACACTCAAATACGCGAAGAAAAAGAACAGGATGTGAAATGAGAAGAACAAACAAATAACTAAGACAATCACTCACTGATTCAGGCCTCTAACTTGACTGTTATAACATCATTTGAGAATCGATCGAACACTGGAAGACCCTCGCATGACCGAAATTCATTTTGGACTTTGAAGAAGGAACCCTAGATCCAGGATTCGAGAGATTTCAGTTGGATTTGAGGGAGGCTGGTTTGAAATTTGGGGAGAGGGGGTCAAGGTGGGCCTAGGGTGTAATTTTGGTTAAGATTGGATGAGGCGCCGCCGGCCACGACGGAGGAAATCAAGGGCGGCGCCCTAGGGTTTGGATATTCGGGGCTTTCTAGTGAGAATTGAGGGAGGCGGTTGGTGGCATGGATAGGAGGGGAAGGAGACGAACCAGTGGTGAGATTTTGGGCGTATTTGGTCGCCGGCCGCCGCCGTAGGCGAATTCCGGCGGGCGGCAGGCGGTGGTGTTACGTCGGGGGTTGGAGGGGTTGTGAGAGATGAATGAGGGGGTAGGGGGGTGCCTTCAGACAGTTATATAGTGAGTGATGATCCAGTTCCGGGCCGTTGGATCAAAATAGATCAACGGTCCTGATTGAATACTTGCTGAAACGGGGTCGTTTTTGGGGTCAAAGGGGTTGGACCGGGTTAGTGGGGATTTGGGCTTGGACTGGGGACCGGATTTGGGGGTTTTGGGCATTTGGGCTGGGATTAAAGAGTGGCCCAAAGCTGGCAGCCTATTTAACCTCTTATTCTAATTTCTTTTTTCATTTGTTTTCTTCTTTTCCTTTTTTTCTTTTTGCTTTTTTTTTATTTATTTATTAATTTCATTTTCATTTTGTATTTTTTATGATTTTATCAAAAATGCAAAAATATTAAAGTAAAGCCCTAAATATATTTTCAAAGTTAAACTAATTAATTCCTAAAATTGTTTGAAAACTATTTCGTGAAAAATTCACAATTAACAATTAAAAATACTAAAATGGACTATTTTTGTTATTTTCTTCATATTTCGTTCTAAAAATAACTTAACCACTAATTAATCATAAAATATGAAATTAGATCCTAAACGCAAATGCCAAGTATTTATTTTTTATATGAATTAAAATTCACAAATAAAATGCAAACAATCAACAGAAACTAACACAAAATTCACGAAATTGTAAAATAATGAAAGAAATCATTTTGTTTGGAATTTTTGGGAATAATTCATATAGGGCAAAAATCACATGCTCACAGGGTCTATTCGCCGAATGTAAGATTTTACTAGAGGTCCCATGTTAAAGTCACATGGACTGGGATCAATGTTTGATTGTGCTTCCTAAATAAACTTAAATCGTTCTCAAAGATTAGTAGAGATAAATAAATCTTTAGAAAAGTTGATTTTATCTAGATTGTGCTAGATTAGATTGACACTCTAAAGCCATCGGTCAATAAGGTACGAATATTATTAAAGATCAGTTTGTGATCACTTTTAGTGCAATGGTTCATTGAATTGACCACCCCTTTTCCATTTTATTACGAGTTAATTGTAATTTAACTCTTAAGACGAATCTGGAAGAGTCAACGTCAACGTATAAAGCATTTATACATGTGCGACTCTCTAGCAATTTCAACGGGCACTTACACCGTAAGCAATTTGATAATTGTTATCTATTGTCCTAAAAATTAGCAAACAACACATAACAGAAATTGATAATTTTTAGCCTTATATAGGTTTGACAAAGATAGCCCCAAACAATTGGCATTAGATAGTCAAATCTTAAAAAAACTACACTCTTTTCTATTATCTCTAAAAAAGAACTACACGCTTATTTTGGCTTCCCTCCCCCTTTCTCTCCTTGTATTTCTTCTTGGGAAAAGGGTCAAAATTGCCCCTCTACTATTGTTTATTGTTTGCTTGTGCCACCCGTTAAACTTTTCGGCCATTCTCGTCCCTACCGTTAACAAAGTTTGCAAAATTACCCCTAACCCTAACGTCCCTTCACTGTGGCAGCTGACTCCATCAATTTTATCCATGTCAGCTGCCATGTCATCGACCCCACCAAATTAAAACCCTAACATAAACGACCTCCCCCCCACCCCCACTCCTCACCTCTCATCCTTTCTCTAAAATTTTAGCTTCACCCTTTAAGTTGTTTGAATGATTGCTTTTTTAAACTGGAGATACTCAGTGAAATAGTTGTTGTATTTCCATTTTTAATCACTTTTTTGAATAAAATATTTTCTGTACAAATGCATTAGCTATTGCAGTCATGAGTCAGTACTCTCTTGTTTCCTTCTTATTAGTCTATCCATTTTAAAGGATTTTTGCTAATCAAATTGGTAACAGGGCAAACATTCCAGAGAGACGCATACTAAAATGTTGAAAAAGATGTAGAATATAGGAGAGAACTGTCTTTTTCTCTCAATGTGTTTTAAACAGAAAATTACACTTGTCTTCTTCCTTTTATGGTATAGTTGACGACAGATCCTTTTTGCAGTAATTTATATATATTCATGAGCTTTTGCAGTGCAATGTGCAAATTTGGTCTTGGAATAAAAATTTCAGATGGAAAGTTCTGTTTCTCTTTCCGTTGACTGTTAATTATGCTTAGCTCCTGGGTTGCTAATTTGACTGATTAGTTCGAGCAACAATATCTTGATGACTTTATGATTTTCAGGCTGTTTCAGGAAGGCCTCCACCGGCCACTTCCATGGGAGTTGGGCAATTTTTCAATCCAGAGGATGGGGACATAATCTTATCTTCTCAGTCCTTAATTCAGGCTATGTATTTTTCAAAGGTTTGTATGGGTGCATCTTACTTACTAAAAAGGGTCAAGGAAACTTTGAATTATATTTACCTTTGAATACATTATTTTATGGGTTCAAATTTGCAGGATATGATGTTAAAGGAGGATCACCCTCTTGCACTTAATCTGTCTTTGTCTGTTAGCTTAGGCCTAATGCCTGTGACAATGTCTGTCAAAACAACTGGTTGTGGAATAAGAAAGTTAGAGTTCACTTCTGATGAATCTGGAGAGATGGAAATTGACAGTAAGATTTTTTTCTTTTTAGCAAAACGCATCTTGTACTGTTTCTTTTAATCAGTAAAGTATTTTGTACTCTTTTACTTGGTGTTCTGTTACTTCCCAGCCTTCCACCAGTCCCTCCTAATTCCTCTAATTATTGGTGGAATTGATGTTTGAGGAATATCTAGGAGGGAATTTTATGTTTGAGTTCCATACCTTTTGCTAAGTAAATGCAATACCAATGTAAGGAGGTTTATGTTTTCTCACCTCCCTTTTAACTACTATTCATTCTCCCCCAATTAAGAGATCTTTGAATAGAAATTATTGTATAATAGCAATAACTGGTAAATCACATGTATCCAGCACACTCTCAACTTGCCACCTTCTTATATAATTGCAGACGAAGTAACCAAGTCAAAAGTAATCCGGCGATTTTGGTATGAGGTGAGGGAGAGAATATGAGAGAAATGGTGGAGAGGTGAGGAGTGGGGGGTCGTTTATGTTAGGGTTTTAATTTGGTGGGGTCGATGACATGGTAGCTGACATGGATAAAATTCATGGAGTCAGCTGCCACAGTGGAGGGACGTTAGGGTTAGGGGTAATTTTGCAAACTTTGTTAACGGTAGGGACGAGAATGGCCGAAAAGTATAACGGGTGGCACAAGCAACCAATAAACAATAGTAGAGGGGTAATTTTAACCCTTTGCCCTTTCTTCTTCTATCTCTTCTCTTTTGCTCTCATAATTCAGCAAAAATTCTTGCAACTTATGCCAAAAAAATTAGTGGGATGAAAAGGTAAGGTTGATCTCACATAGAGAAAATCAGAAGCAAAACTAAGAGAGAGAAAATATATTTCAACTTTGTTTTTCTTCTCTCTTCTTTTTTTTTGGTTAGATTGAATGAGTGAATGTGATTGAAATTGGTTGAAAATACGTAAACGAGGCTAAATACAAAATTTGAGCAAGATTAGCAAAAACTAAGAGAGAAAAAATATATTTCAACTTTATTTTTCTTCTCTCTTTCTTTTTTTGGTTGGATTGAATGAGTGGGTGTGATTGAAATTGGTTGAAAATACTTAAAGGAGGCTATATAAAAAAATTGAGCAAGATTAGAAGTGTTTAGAATGGTTTCAGGTAAAAAAATCAGACCTAAAAATTCAACTACGACATATGTATATCATGCTGTATATCGTGTAAATCAGTGTATATCACACACAAGTTTTTTAAGGACGTCTGTGTATATCACTTTGTGTATCGTGTATACAACATAATTTTTTTATGGACGCCAGTGAGTATCACATTGTATATCGTATATATAACATAAATTTTCATGGATATACACAGATACACATAATATACATGAGATATCACTGATGTGCATAGAGATATACACGGGTTACAATAGAGGATACACATGTGCAGTCGTCTTGAACTTGAGTTTTTAATTTGAAATGTGTTATACAAAGAAGGAAAATAAAATTTTAATAAATTTTTTTGATATACACATTATTATTATGTTATACACTGTGATATACAAATAATATAATCATTAATTATTGACCAACAAAAAAGAAAATAAATTTTTGATATAGCATGTTTAAGCAAGTTCTAAAATATAAATATAATTGTGGGAGTAAATAATATTTTGCTATACAAAAAAAAAATTAATTTTTGATATACACAAAAAAAAAAAAAAACTTATGATATCTATTTTGGTATACACATGTCCGATCTGCTATACACTGTGATATACAAATAACACAATATTTTTATTGTGATATACTTTGATATAAAGGTAGCAATAACTATATATATAATTTTATATTATTGATATACAAGAATAATATTATTTATACACAAAGAATGAAATTAAAATTTTAATAAGTAGGATTATAAAGTTAGTGATGAAAAGGATAAATTTTAGGCAACTCATGATCATCAAATAGGAGAAAGTAGTTTAAATGGATGCACTTCTGAATTTTTTCCTGAATCTGCTTTTCAATGTCCAAATCTTAACTTCATTTCACAATCTTTTGAACTCAGAACTCAGAGGTATAGAAGAAAAAAGTTGTGATACACATATTATTATTGTGATATATATTTATTGGCTATTTGATGCCAATATATATAACTAAGGCTATTTTCTGTCAATTATATAGGTACGTTGTTATAAAATGTCAAAACACCAAATTTTTACTTTCCGACAGTTGTATCTATTTTTTTAACATAGTCGAATCAAGTGATACTAAATTAAGACTTTTAAGTGCATTCCTTGGGCGTCGTGCTAATTTTCGTTTATTGACATATAATATCTCAATAATTAAATTTTATCTCTAGAAATTAAACAACTAGATTGTTTTTCACAGTGAAATTGATAAGGTTCACATAGCATCTTTTTCCTAGTAGGATCGAACTGGATTTGTCTTTTCATGATTAAACTAGTATTAGTATCCGCGCAGATGCGCGGACACTAATCATGTTAAATATTTAAGTTATTTGGATTGTATGTAAATAATCTGAAAATTTACACTTTCACAGTAAATATAGGTAATCATTGGATATTAACTACATGAAAAAAAACTAACCATTTCTTCTATTTTTCTTTTTTGATAACATTCTTGCCGGTGTCATTGGATCCTAAAATAGTCAGGAAGCAAAATATAACTCATATATGGCAAAACAATCAAAATGTTGAGATAATGAA
>NW_017673278.1:84015-90588 GCF_001879085.1 Nicotiana attenuata
TATACTTTCTTAACATTTTTTTCAATATTTATTTCTTTTATCAAATTTTTTTTTTTTTTTTTATCTTATTTTTTATGTCATTATTTCTTTTGTTACAAAAAATTACAATTTATTTCACTATAAAAGGATGAGTTTTAATAAAAATTGTCTACATATGAACTTTATTATATTTTTAGTCTTTGGTTGAAATTATTTCATATTTTTCTTTAAACTTTATCTAATCAGTCTAAATAGGTGCTCACCCGATCACTTAAATTAAAAAATTGAATGATATGTAATTTATATATAATCCATATATAATATGTGTATAATGTGTGTTGTCGGTATATTATATATTTATATTAGCTATAAAAAGTAAACAATAAATATGGCCGGATATTATGTAAATATTCCATAAGATTTCGATTTTTTGAGTTTATCCATGATATAATATGATGACCCAAACGGTCATCACTTGTTTTAAATTAAATTCTATGTTTCCGAGGCCTTGAAAACCTCATTTAGAGTCACCTCGATTTGTGTGCGCAGTCCGGGCGCGTAGCCGGAAAGCTTAAATATGAAAATTTTTGAAAAATGATAAAATTTGGCTAATAAATGAATTAATTTGACTTTGGTCAACGTTTTGGGTAAACAGACCCGGACCCGAACCCGGACCCGTGATTTGACGGTCCCGAAGGGTCCGTAGGAAAATATGGGACATAGGCGTATGCCCGGAATCGAATTTCGAGGTCCCAAGCCCGAGAAATGAATTTTTGAAATAAATTGTTTTCTGAAATTGTTTATAAGGTTTTGAAATGAAATTTGATGAGAACGTGTTGGTATCGGGCCCGTATTTTGGTTTCGGCGCCCGGTACAGGTCTTATATATGATTTAAGACATTCCTGTAAAATTTGGTGAAAACGAACGTCGTTTGACGTGATTCGGACCTATATTGCTAAAGTTGATGTTTTATGAAGTTTGAGGTTATTTTGGCGATTTGATCGCGCGGATAAGTTCGTATGATGTTGCTGAGTTAGTACCCATGTTTGGTTAGGAGCCCTGAGGGCTTGGGTGTGTTTCGGATGTGTTTCGGGAGGTTTTGAACTTAAGAAAAATTGCAGAAAAAGCTGTTCAGGTGTTCTGGTATTTCCTTCTTCGCTTTCGCGGGATGGCCCTCGCGAACGCGATGTGTAATTTGTTGCTGAAGGAATTTCCTTCTACGCGAACGCGTAGCCCAGGTCGCGAACGCGAGGCAGTGGGGGGCTATACCTTCGCGAACCGGTCCTGGCAACACGAACACGAAGGCCAAATGAGCCTGGGCAGGGGGAGGGGTAGTTACCTTACGCGAACGCGACTCGTTGGACGCGAACGCGAGGGCTCGAGAAGCTAAAGCTTCGCGAACGCGAGCCCATTAACGCAAACGCGAAGGCTTAACAAGCCTGACCCATCGCGAACGCGAAGGGTCTGTCGCGATCGCGTAGAGTAAAATCGCCCAGTTAAATTTTAAAACTTCAGAACAGTAGCCTTACGGGATTTCATAAAATTTTCATAAACCCCTTCTTCTCCAAAGCTCTTAGGCGATTTTGAGGCACTTCTTCACCTGAACTTCTTAGGTAAGTAATCTTTATCTTGTTTTCTTCCATTTTCATCAACATCTATTAGATTTCTAGGCCTAAAACATGTGATTAAAGGTAGAAAATTAGGGATTTGGGTAGAGTTAGGGCTTTTGATTAATTGTGATTTAGACCTCGTTTTGGGGTCGAATTCTGGAAATAATTATATATTTAGGCTCGTGGGTGAATAGGTGATTCGGTTTTGGTCCGAACCTCGTATTTTGACCAAGCGGGCCCAGGGTCAATTTTTGGGTTTTTGGGAAGAATGATTGGAAAGCTATAATTAGGCATTGGATTCGAATTGTTTAGCATTATTTGATGTTATGAAGTCATTTACGTATAGATACAATTGATTTGGAGCCGAATTCGAAAGGAAAGGCGGTAATTGAGGATTGAGTTGGCCGTGGAAGTTCGAGGTAAGTGTTCGGTCTAACCTTAGCTTGAGGGATTAGGAGTTGAGTCATATTTGCTACTTGTTTCTTGTTGAGTACAACGTATAGGCATGCTGACGAGTATCTAGACGTTGGTGTCGAGCATGACCGTGAGTCTTAAATTGATACTTGTTGTATTCTTGAATGATACTATGGTTGCAATAGTGAGTAAATCCGTGGTATTGCTCAAAGACTTAGTTGATTTTCGTGGAAGTTACTTATGAGTTAGAAATGGTGATAATTGAGATGATTAGGGTTGAGTTGAGATTGGTTATAGCTGATTCTCCCTCGCCGGGACGTATATACTTGTACTATTGAGTTTCTGTAACGACCCGACCGGTCGTTTCGCCTTTTTGAACCCCGTTACCCTAAATAAAGCCTCCAGTACTTTTTAACTAATTTACGACTTGCGGGGGCGATTGGTTCGGGAATTGGAAGAGTTTTGAGTAAAAATATGCCCATTTGCTTCTTTAAGATTTCTTAAAAAGACCAAGTTTGACTTCGGTCAACATTTTGGGAAAACGGACCCGGATTCGCGATTTGGCAATTTCTGAGGGTCCGTGGGAAAATATGGGACCTGGGCGTATGCCCGGAATCGAATTCCGAGGTCCCTAGCCCAAGTAATGAATTTTTATCTAAAAATTGTTTAATTGAAGCTTTAGGGAATTAAAGAAACTAAGTAACCATTGATTCCATTGGTATCGGGCTCGGATTTTGGCTCCGAAGCTTGGTACAGGTCCGTAAGGTCATTTAAGACTTGCCCGTAAAATTTGGTGTCAATCCGAGTAGTTTAAAGGCGTTTTGACCCGTTAGAGGAGAATTTAGAACTTAAGGATTCAATAGTTTGATTCATTGGGTTTTAGGGAGTGATTCTAAGAATTAGCGTTGTTTTGGGAGTTCCGAGGATTCGAGCAAGTCCGCCTCGTGTTTTCAAACTTGTCGGTATGTTTGGACGGGGCTCGGGAGCCCCGAGCGTCAAATAATCGAGGTTCGAGCGAAGTAGAAAAACATAGAAAGTGCTGAGTCTGCTGCTTCTGTCATAACCGCATCTGCGGTTCTAGGACCGCAGAAGCGGTACCGCAGTTGCGGTCCAGAAAACGCAGAAGCGGTCAGGGGCAGCTCAGGCAAAATCGCAGATGCGATTTTGAGACCGCAGAAGCGGTCCCGCTTAAGCGGCTATTTGACCGCAGAAGCGATCCAGCAGATTTGGGCCAAGACCGCAGAAGCGGCCCAAAACCGCAGAAGCGGTAAATGCTCCGCAGAAGCGGAAATAGCTGGGAGCAGACTCTTCATTTAATACGAACTCAAACCTCATATTATTATTTTTCACTCTACACTTAGGCGATTTTGTTGGTTCCAAAGAGAGAGTTTCAGCATATTATTGCAAGTTAAGTAATCTCCTTCCATTATAAGTTAAATTACATGAGCATTAGGTAGATTAAACACTAAAATTTTGTAAAAATAAGGGTTAGAGCTAGACCTAGGATATTAGCAAAAACTAAGATTTAAGCATGGAATTTGTTATGAAATGGACTAGAAATCATATATTATTGGTCCTTAGGTTGTAGAGAACAATTTCCTTCGAAAAATATCGGAATCCGGGCGCGTGGGACCGGGGTCGGATTTTAGGAAACTTGTGGGAAAGGTTGTGAAATTACTTAAATAGTTAGAATTCGGCCTTTTAAGACTTTATTGACTAGTTCTTACCTATTTTAACTAGTTTGCGATCATTCGGCTTCGAATTAGGAGCTTGGGCTTGTTCTTGATATTGGGAGCGCGCTTTGGAGCGAGGTGAGTCTCCTTTCTAACCTTGTAAGAGGGAAATGCCCCCATAGGTTTAATAATTGAAGTAGTTGTTATTGTATTCGGGGGCTACGTACGTACTAGTTGACGAGAGTCCGTGCGTAGCAACTATTATGCTAAGTCCGGGTAGTTTAGGACCCATGAGCATGTTTTACGTGATTTTCTAGTATAATTGATTATCTTGGATTTATATGAACCCGTGTGACTAAGAAGAAAGGATTGGAAAATGACCTAAATCCATTGGCACTTTATAAAGGAAATAATTGGCATATCTTATAGTCACCCTCATATGCGTATTGATTGTTGTTGTTGCTTGACTATGAACTTATTTATATTTGACCGCATCGCATGGATGATTCGCGAGCGGGGTAATAGATGCATCTATAGGCGCGCCATCGACCCTCGGCAAGTGCACAGTTTATTTCTGCTAGTTCGGGCCGTCACCTCGGCATGTTTGCGCATGCTTATATAGCTTTGCCTGAGAATGTTAAATGTTGATATTGCCTTCTATACGCTAAAATGAATTGATAAATGTAACTATAGAACTTGACTTGCCAGGATTCTAGTGAGGTTATGAATTACATATCTGTTGTAAACTGTTATGCATCGGATACTTCTTTATTGTTGAAATCATACTTCAAATATTATTTGACCCTAGTGAGTATCAAGTCGACCTCTCTCTACTTCTTCGAGATTAGACGGGATACTCACTGGGTACATGTTGTTTATGTACTCATGCTACGCTTCTGTACTTAAATGTACAGGGTTTGAGGCAGGTGGATCTGGTCATTTCTCTGGTGCGCAGTCGTGTGCAGGCGTGGGACTTCTATGGTGAGCTGCTTCTCCCTTCATTGTCGATCCGCAGTCGAAGAAGTCTCTCTTTTGTATTTCTATTTCTATCTATTTGGACTCAGACAGTAGGATAGATGATATTCTTTTGGTTGTATATTCCACTAGCTGCCCGTAGCTTGTGACACCAGGTTCTGGCACACACTTTAGTAGACGATCATTTTTTTTTGGGGTTGTGTAATTACTCTATCGTAGTTTTTATCTCTTTTGGGTTAAATTTCCAAGTTGAGTGTTTACTCCGTGTAATTCTAATTAAAAGTAACATAAGCAGAATAGTAACATTTCGAAATGGCTTGCCTGGCACGGGTGTCAGGCGCCCTCACGACCTATTGCTACGAAGAATAAAATGGGTCGTGACAATATGGTATCAGAGCACTAGATTCACGTAGGTCTCATGAGTTATGGGCAAACCTGGTAGAGTCTTGTTGATTGGTACGGAGACGTCTGTATTTATCTTTGAGAGGCTATAGGGTATTAGGAAAGACTACTCTTTATTCATTTCCTGTCGTGCAGTGCTGACAGTACTAAATTTCCCTCTTCTATTCTCTCATAGATGGTGAGAACTCGTACCGCCGACGTTCCGGACCCGGGAGGAGCTGCTCCCCCCGTTGCTAGAGGCCGAGGTAGAGGCCGGGGGAGGGCACCGGCCCGTGGTAGGGGGCGAGGGCGTCCCAGAGCCGTTCCAGTTGCACCACCAGCAGATCCCGTGGGGGACCCTATTATTGAGGAGCAGGGCGAGGTGCCCGCAGCTAAGCCTACCCCGACGGATTTCAAGACAGCACCGGGATTTCAGGAGGTCATGGGCCGCATGCTACGGTTCATGGACACTATGACTCAGGCTAGTTTATTTCCAGCAGACCCAGCCACTTCCCAGGAAGGAGGGGGGCCTAGACCCCTACTGCTCAGGCCCCAGGCCATGCAGCTGCAGTATATCAGACTCCGGGTGCACTACCCGCAGATGGGGCTCATCCAGTTGCTGCAGTGGCACCCCAGCCCAGGCCAGCTATGGATGGTGACCCGTAGAAGCTATTAGACAGATGGACCAGGCTTCACCCCCCAGTATTCGGGGGTGAGCGTCATGAGGATGCCCAGGACTTCATTGACCGGTGCAGGGACAGGCTGCACAATATGAGGATATTAGAGTCGCATGGTGTTGACTTCACTACTTTTCAGCTGGAGGGCAGGGCCCATAGGTGGTGGCAGTCCTATATTCCTGGCAGGCCAGCGGGTTCCCCTCCCATCACTTGGGGTGAGTTCGTGCAGTTATTCTTGGACAGATACATTCTGCCCTCTGAGAGGGAGGAGCTGCGGTACCAGTTTGAGCAGCTCGAGCAGGGTCAGATGTCTGTGACTGACTACGAAGCGAGGTTTTCGGAGTTGTCCTGCCATGCCCTCATGATACTTCCTACAGATACAGAGCGAGTGCGGAGGTTTGTCGCAGGGTTGCAGCCAAGGATTTGGTTTAGTATGGCTCGAGAGGTGGAGATGGGCACAGGGTATCAGCTAGTGGTCTAGATTGCTCGCCGGATTGAGGGGTATCGCCAGAGGGGTAGAGAGCAGATACAGCAGGATAAGAGAGCTAGGTTCTTCGGTGAGTTCAGGGGTGCCCCAGCGAGGGGCAGAGGCCAGTTTGGGAGGGGCCAGTCTAGTAGGCCACTAGTTTCAGCCCCACCACCTGCTCGGGGGCCTCCAGCACGCCCCTATTTCAGTGCTATGCCAGAGACTTCCTACCGCCCGCCAGCTACTCAGGGTTCCTCCGATGGGTATTCAGGTCAGCAGACTCAGACTCCAGGGCAGCAGGCCATGGTGCCTAGAGCGTGCTACGAGTGTGGAGATCCGGGTCACCTGAAGAGGACTTGCCCCAGACTTCGGGGTAAGGCAGTACAGCAGGACCAGCA
>NW_017673278.1:90874-134174 GCF_001879085.1 Nicotiana attenuata
TACTTGCTTTAACTAATTTACGACTTGCGGGGGCGATTGGTTCGGGGATTGGAAGAGTTTTGAGTAAAAATATGCCCATTTGCTTCTTTAAGATTTCTTAAAAAGACCAAGTTTGACTTCGGTCAACATTTTAAAAAGGACATAGTGAAGTATGTGACTAAGTGTTTGAATTTCCAGCAGGTCAAGTATGAGCATTCAGCAGATGCCCATCCCAGAGTGGAAGTGGGAACGCATCACCATGGACTTCGTAGTTGGGCTACCGCGGACTTTGCGGAAGGTTGATTCGGTGTGGGTCATTGTGGATAGATTGAGCAAGTCGGTCCATTTTATTCCAGTGGCGACTACTTATACAGCGGAGAGGTATTCTCAGATCTATATTCGGGAGATAGTCCGGTTGCATGGTGTACCGGTGTCCATCATATCAGACAGAGGCCCTCAGTTTACTTCCCATTTGTGGAGAGCCGTGCAGAGTGAGTTGGGGACTCGTGTAGAGCTTAGCACAGCATTCCATCCTCAGACCGACGGACAGTCGGAGCGGACGGTGCAGATTTTGGAGGATATGCTTAGAGCATGCGCGATTGATTTTGGAGGGCAGTGGGATCAGTTCTTGCCCTTAGCGGAGTTTACATACAATAACAGCTACCAGTCCGCCATAGAGATGGCCCCGTACGAGGCTTTATATGGTAGGAGTCGTCGTTCTCCTATCGGGTGGTTCGAGCCTGGTGAGGCTAAGATACTTGGCACAGATTTAGTACAGGATGCCTTGGATAAGGTAAAGTTGATTCAGGAGAGGCTTCGCACAGCTCAGTCCAGACAAAAGAGCTACGCGGATCAGAAGGCACGGGATGTATCATTTATGGTGGGCGAGAAGGTTCTCTTGAAAGTCTCGCCCATGAAGGGTATTATGAGGTTCGGGAAGAAGGGCAAGTTGAGCCCAAGGTTTATTGGCCCCTTTGAGGTGTTGAGCAGAGTTTGGGAGGTGGCTTATGAGCTTGCCTTGCCCCCTAGTTTATCAGGAGTTCACCCAGTCTTTCATGTTTCGATGCTTCGGAAGTGTCATGCCGACCTATGCCACGTGTTGGATTTCAGCACCGTTCAGCTAGATGAGATCTTGGGCTATGAGGAGGATCCAGTTGCTATTATTGATAGACAGGATCGCCAGCTGAGGTCCAAGAAGATTTCTGCGGTAAAAGTCCAGTGGAGGGGCCAACCGGTCGAGGAGGCAACCTGGGAGTCCGAGGAGGACATGCGGAGCAGATATCCCCACTTATTCAGCAGTCCAGGTACTTTTCTATGTCCGTTCAAGGACGAACGTTTGTTTAAGAGGTGGAGAATGTAACGACCCGACCGGTCGTTTCGCCTTTTGAACCCCGTTACCCTAAATAAAGCCTCCCATACTTGCTTTAACTAATTTACGACTAGCGGGGGCGTTTGGTTCGGGGATTGGAAGAGTTTTGAGTAAAAATATGCCCATTTTCTTCTTTAAGATTTCCTAAAAAGACCAAGTTTGACTTCGGTCAACATTTTAGGAAAACGGACCCGGATTTGCGATTTGGCAATTTCTGAGGGTCCGTGAAAAAATATGGGACCTGGGCATATGCCCGGAATCGAATTCCGAGGTCCCTAGCCCGAGTAATGAATTTTTATCTAAAATTGTTTAATTGAAGCTTTAGGGAATTAAAGAAACTAAGTAATCATTGATTCCATAGGTATCGGGCTTGAATTTTGGCTCCGAAGCTTGGTACAGGTCCGTAAGGTCATTTAAGACTTGCCCGTAAAATTTGGTGTCAATCCGAGTAGCTTAAGGGCGTTTTGACCCGTTAGAGGAGAATTTAGAACTTAAGGATTCAATAGTTTGATTCATTTGGTTTTAGGGGGTGATTCTAAGAATTAGCGTTGTTTTGGGAGTTTCGAGGATTCGAGCAGGTCCGCCTCGTGATTTCAGACTTGTCGGTATGTTCGGGCGGGGCTCGGGAGCCTCGAGCGTCAAAAATCGAGGTTCGAGCGAAGTAGAAAAACTTAGAAAGTGCTGAGTCTGCTGCTTCTGTCATAACCGCATCTGCGGTTCTAGGACCGCAGAAGCGGTACCGCAGATGCGGTCCGGAATCCGCAGAAGCGGTCAGGGGCAGCTCAGGCAAAATCGCAGATGCGATCTTGAGACCGCAGAAGCGGTCCCGCTTAAGCGGCTATTTGACCGCAGAAGCGGTCCAGCCAATTTGGGCCAAGACCGCAGAAGCGGCCCAAAACTGCAGAAGCGGTAAATGCTCCGCAGAAGCAGAAATAGCTGGGAGCAGACCCTTCATTTAGTACGAACTCAAACCTCATTTTATCATTTTTCACTCTACACTTAGGCGATTTTGGTGGTTCCAAAGAGAGAGTTTCAACATATTATTGCGAGGTAAGTAATCTCCTTCCATTATAAGTTAAATTACATGAGCATTAGGTAGATTAAAAACTAAAATTTGGTAAAAATCAAGGGTTAGATCTAGACCTAGGGTTTTAGCAAAACTAAGATTTAAGCATGGAATTTGTTATGAAATGGACTAGAAATCATATATTATTGATCTTTAGGTTGTAGAGAACAATTTCCTTCGAAAAATATCGGAATCCGGGCGCGTGGTCCCGGGGTCGGAATTTAGAAAACTTGTGGGAAAAGTTGGGAAATTACTTAAATAGTTAGAATTCGGCCTTTTAAGCCTTTATTGACTAGTTCTTACCTATTTTTACTAGTTTGCGATCGTTCGGCTTGGAATTAGGAGCTTGGGCTTGTTCTTGATATCGGGAGCGCGCTTTGGAGCGAGGTGAGTCTCCTTTCTAACCTTGTAAGAGGGAAATGTCCCCATAGGTTTAATAATTGAAGTAATTGTCATTGTATTCGGGGGCTACGTACGTACTAGGTGACGAGAGTCCGTGCGTAGCAACTATTATGCTAAGTCCGGGTAGTTTAGGACCCATGAGCATGCTTTACGTGATTTTCTAGTATAATTGATTATCTTGGATTTATATGAACCCGTGTGACTAAGAAGAAAGGATTGGAAAATGACCTAAATCCATTGGCACTTTAAAAAGGAAATAATTGGCATCTCTTTGTATAGTCACCCTCATATGCGTATTGATTGTTGTTTTTGCTTGACTATGAACTTATTTATATTTGACCGCGTTGCATGGATGATTCGCGAGTGGGGTAATAGATGCATCTATAGGCGCGCCGTCGATCCTCGGCAAGTGCACAATTTATTTCTGTTGGTTCGGGCCGTCGCCTCGGCATGTTTGCGCATGCTTATATAGCTTTGCCTGAGAATGTTAAATGTTGATATTGCCTTCCATAGGCTAAAATGAATTGATAAATGTAACTATAGAACTTGACTTGCCAGGATTCTAGTGAGGTTATGAATTACATATCTGTTGTAAACTGTTGTGCATCGAATACTTCTTTATTGTTGAAATCATACTTAAAATATTATTTGACCCTAGTGAGTATCAAGTCGACCTCTCGTCTCTACTTCTTCGAGATTAGACGGGATACTCACTGGGTACATATTGTTTATGTACTCATGCTACGCTTCTGTACTTAAATGTACAGGGTTTGAGGCAGGTGGATCTGGTCATTTCTCTGGTGCGCAGTCGTGAGCAGGCGTGGGACTTCTACGGTGAGCTGCTTCTCCCTTCATTNAGCATTTCTCTAAAATCTTTAATCATGTACTTGATTATCAGAATATGTGTATAATTAATATTTTATTTCTTTGGATATGATAAAACAATAATAATTTATTCGGGTTATATACACTATAATTTTAAAAGTTAAGACGATATCATTTTGAATTTAGGTATTCTATCTGTTATTGTAATAACATTAATTTTTAACATTTAAATAATTGTTGTATTTCTATAACGTTAATTACTTTATAATGATCACTTCATCTTGTAAATAATTTGTTACTAAATTTAGTTAGTTATTCTTTCACATAAAAGTTCTAACTAAAGATTTACGTGCACGCACGTACATAGTAACTAGTTATTATAAAAGCATGAATAATTTATGCTAAATGTTGAATGACTAAAATAACCCTGAAATATTATTTGACTTTTATAATCTTAAGTATTTGGATAATTTAAGGATATTATTATAAATAACCTAACATTGAAATTCTTTTTTGATTTAAATTACATATACATCGAGCATACAAAGTTGATTTTGGATCAAATCGTTAACCACTTCTTTTCAGACAATGTGGGATTTTATCGTTAGCCTACTTTTTGGACAACATATACTTCATATAGTAGCCTTTTTCTTTTTGGACAACAATATACTTCATTGAGTTATTCTTCTTCAGTTTGTATGAGATTTAAATTTATCCACAAATCCATGTAGAAAAAAATAAGCAGTCACGAATATTTTATACTAAATATTGAACTACGAAAATATCCCCAAAATATTAATAGATTTTTATGTCCTCCTAAAGATAATTACTTCTTAAAAAAATATAATATCAGATAAAATTAGTAACATAGAATGTTGAACAAAAATATAACATTAAGTTAAGTTTGAAACCAAAATAGTAAAAAAATTTAAAGCCATAACATAATGTGAAACGCCAATGCCACACAAATTCACTTGGGCAATAATAAAGGTAATTTGATTGATTTTGACTAAACTTTCAATTTCAATTGCTTCGGTTGATCAAATAATATAACAATCAAAATAATTGAAAGGGTAATTTCTTCCCTTTTTAAAAAATAATTCTATTTTGGAAAAGAATTATAATATTTAGTTTTCCCCTAATTTTATTACTCTGAGTTCAATTATAAATTTGCAATATTTTGCTAAAAGTAACCTAATTAAAATAGAAATGAATTAATATAGAGTTTATTATTAAATGTAGAAATAGGAACATGTCCCTATAATTTTTTATAGAAGCAGATTCTCACCTTGAGACGTGCAATTGGATGCAAGAGGTCAAGATTAGGAGGACTTTGAACAGTGCCTATGGTGAAGTTAGATGGTGTTGTACGTGAAAGGTGTATTATTAGGTGTATTTGAGTATTTTAAACCTTTAAGATATAATTGATATTTTCTTGAAAATAATTATTGGACGGAGGTGTAGGTTTACTTATTAGCACACCTTAAACTTGGACGGTCACTTTCTCAATTTGGTTGCTAAGGCGGAACAAACTTAATACAATAGCTAAGAATATTAATTCTATAACCTCTTGGCTTTTGAGACTATTCATGATCTACTCTTCTTTTTCATGACAAAAAAATAGTGCAGGCAGAAATGACTAAATGACTTTCATCTTTGTTTTCAGCGTCATTACTGAATTTTAATCTTGAAAAAATAATTTTCATATACCTTAATCAATATGGTTTAACTAAAGTAAACTTTTGCATCGCAAAGGAAGATATTAAGTGTTGTTGCATTTTTAACATGATTCTACAACTTTAACCGCAAATTATGTGATTCAAAAATATTTAGTTCCATATTGTCCTCTTGTGTCAAAACTTTAATAATTATTTTGTTTCGACTATAAGTTGAATGCTTCTATGTTTAGTTTTAAGGAACTAATTATTGAAATTTGTGTCATATTCATTAATAATTGATTTTAGAATATTTGTGTAATTGTTTATTACTTTCGGCACATGTGTCGTAATATTTGACAAAAAATATACGTGCGACGCACGTACATAGAGACTAGTACTATATTAAAAGCACGAAGGCCCTTAGCAAAATGTCGTTCGCTTTTTTTACCCTTTAAAAATAGATTTCACACTAGACAAAATAGAAATTCAATTATTTTCCTAATAGTTATGACTTTTTTCCCTAATATTTAAGACTTTCAAATCAACTAAAATATAGGGTGTGTTTGGTATGAAGGAAAATATTTTTCGGAAAATGTTTTCCAATTTTCGCATGTTTGGTTGATTTAAATGTTTTGGAAAACATTTTCCTTATTAACTCATTTTCATTCAATTGGAGGAAAATGTTTTCCTTATCAAGACAAGGGAAAACATTTTCCAAAACTCCTTCTCAACCTTCCCTACACTCACCAACCCACCCCACCTCACCCCCTCTCTCCTAAAAAAGGCTTTTTTTTTTTTTTTCAAATTTCAGTTTTTCCGTTACCACCCACCCTACTACCCCTCCAACCCACCCCACGCCCACCCCCACCCCCACCACCATCCCCCTCCCGCCAAAAAAAATATTATTTTTTTGCCTTATATTTTTTTATTGCAATTTTAAATTTCTGTTTTTCGTTTTTCTGCACCACCCGTCCCCCAACTAACCCCCCCCCCCCTCCCCGAAAAAAAATTTTCTTAATATATTTTTCAATTTTAGTTTTTTTATTTATCGGTTTAAAGGTTCAAAATTTTACAAGTTTCAAAGTTATGAGTTCGGAGGTTTATGTGTTTGGAAGTTTACGCGTTTAGAAATTATAAAGTTTACGAGTTAGAAATTCCGCGGTTTCGAAAGTTTAGCGGTTCAAAAGTTTATGAAAAATGTGGGTTCGGAAGGTTGTTGGTTTTAAAGTTTATGGCTTCATGTTTATTATATCTAAATTATTTATGAATTACTCTTGAGAAGTCATTTTCCTTATTTTGCATACCAAACACCAGAAAATGAATACGATTACTACTTATTTTCCAACAAATATTTTCTCCGAAAAATATTTTCCGTTATACCAAACACACCCATAGTTATTAAACATTTTCTTATTTGAAGGAAGTCCTAATATGTAAGAATTTAAAATCAAGTAAGCTTTTATTTATGTAAATTCTTTCCATATTTTAATTGAATAAAATAACTATTTCCGTGTAATTATAAGTATGTTTCTTCCATGTAGAATAAATAATCCTAATTCCACACAAAAAAACGTTTAATATGCAAAATTTGTTATAAAACAATAAAAGAAGAAGAAGATTATTGCAGAGAAAAATAGGGAGAGAGAATTCTTATTGATTTGGGATGAATTACAATGGAATAGAACCCTCTATTTATAGAGAGAGGGTGACTTAGCCACCAAGCAATGAACCCTAGAATCTCTCTAAATATAGNTAAATATTGAACGACTAAAATAACCTTAAAATATTATTACTTTTATAATCTTAAGTATTTGTATCATTTAAGAATATTATTGTAAATAACTTAACATTAAAATTCTTTTTCAATTTAAATTACATATACATCAAGCATACAAAGTTGATTTTGGATCAAACCGCTAACCACTTCTTTTCGGACAATGTGGGATTTTATAGTTAGCCTACTTCTTGGACAGTATATGCTTCATATAGTAGCCTTTTTCTTTTTGGACAACAATGTACTTTATTAAGTTATTCTTCTTCAGTTTGTATGAGATTTAAATTTATCCATGAATCCATGTAGAAAAAAATAAGTCAGTCATGAATATTCCATACTAAATATTAAACTACGAAATTATTCCCGAAATATTAATAGATTTTTATGTCGTCCTAAAGATAATTATTTCTTAAAAAATATAATATCAGATAAAATTAGTAACGTAGAATGTTGAACAAAAATATAACATTACGTTAGGTTTGAAACCAAAATAGTAGAAATTTTTAAAGCTATAACATAATGTGAAACACCAATGCCACACAAATTCACTTGGGCAATAATAAAGGTAATTTGATTGATTTTGACTGAACTTTCAATTTCAATTGCTTCGGTTGATCAAATAATATAACAATCAAAATTATTGAAAGGGTAATTTCTTCCCTTTTTAAAAAATAATTCTATTTTGGAAAAGAATTATAATATTTAGTTTTTCCCTAATTTTAGGACTCTGAGTTCAATTATAAATTTGCAATATTTTGCTAAAAGTAACCTTATTCAAATGGAAATGAATTAATATAGAGTTTATTATTAAATGGAGAAATAGGAACATGTCCCTATAATTTTTTATAGAAGCAGATTCTCACCTTGAGACGTGCAACTGGATGCAAGAGGTCAAGATTAGGAGGACTTTGAACAGTGCTTATGGTGAAGTTAGATGGTATTGTACGTGAAAGGTGTATTATTAGGTGTATTTGAGTATTTTAAACCTTTAAGATATAATTGATATTTTCTTGAAAATAATTATTGGACGGAGGTATTGTCACGACCCCAATCCCGGTCGTGATGGCGCCTAACACTAATGCTAGGCAAGCCCGACCAATTAAATACTCTTAACCCAAAAACGCAATCCGTTAACAAATAATACGATTAAAATAGCAAATATCAAGGATTCCAATCCGAATCCAAATAAAATAGTACGAAAAATAATAACGGATATCCAAACATTCCCCAATAGATCTGGAGTCACGAGTCTAGAGCCTCTAGATGTAACAGAGTAATATATCCATAGTAATAAAGAAGTCTAGGATATGGAAAGATAAATGAAATAAAGGGGAGGAGTCGGGTCCTGCGGACGTGATAATAGGTGAATTTAACTATAATCACGCCTTAAAGAACCACCGTCGTGTATAGTTTTGATGATAAAAGTGATAACAAAATGCTCTTATTAGTGTTTTTCATGATTTGCAGGTGATATATGATCAGGGAAGGCTAGGGAGTATTTTTGGAGTCAAAAATGAAGAAAAAAGAGGCCAACTGTGAAATTCCCCAAGAAAACCACGCAAAACAGGCCTGAAGATTCAGAGGACTGGGTTTACCGCAGTTCCACCGCGACCGCGGTAGAACCGCGGTGGAAGATAGCTGTGGATAACTTCAGATTCAGAGAAGGCATTTGGCCGCGGTTTGACCGCGACCGCGGCAGAACCGCGGCGGAAGCAGAAAACTTCAGGGACTAAAGTGTAAAACACGGAATTTTTAGACCTAAACCCTATTTTAAATACAAGACTTCGCCCAAGAGAGGCATGTATTGAATTTTAGAGTATCTTGGCAAGGAGAACAATTGTGAGAGATCACCCAAAACATCTTTCTTCTTTTCTTTGATTTTTATTGCTAGCTATGATGAATTCTATCTTAGTTTGTTTTCCCATATCCATGAGTAGCTAAATTCTTTGTCTAAGGCTTTGATGGAACCTATGGGGGGATGAACATCTTGTTTATGTGAATACAAATTGCTAGATTCAATCTCTATTTGTTCAACTTTGTGTTTGTTGTAGTTAATTGACAGGATCCTCAATTAGCTGTGCCTATTTAATGTGCATAACTTGGAAAAGAGTGCATATTTAGGTTATTGTTGAACAATACCACTCCCAAAGTATAAGAGGAATCTATAATTGCGGGTTTAAAGGCGGAATTAGGGATAACGAAGCCTTGGGTGTAATCTAAAGTGAATTGTGCTAAATAAAGTAAGCTAGTATATCTCGGGAGAGTGCAATTAGTATATCACTGTGATTACTCGGGAGAGATTTACGGTAAGATAAGCGTTCATGATTGATAGAGATTTGTTGGTAAATTTGTGTGAGCATAAACAGAAGGGACTCTTTCAATAGGGAAAATCATTGCCTTAGCTTCTTCTCATCATTGTTTACAACCTTAGCATTTTAATTTTCAGCTGTTCAAGTTACTTGCAATCGTAGTTAGTAAAGCAACCTTCAACGGTGATTCAAACATCTGGGAACTGGTTCTGAAGAGTTTAGTGGGTCTAAAGATAGTGATTGATAGGTTAACTCTCTGTGGATTCGACCCTGGGCGTAATACTCGGGTTATATTTGCAACGTNACTTCTTAACTTTATTTCTACATTACCAACGATAATGACGATTATAATTTCGTCTATTACCACGTTACCACATCCATTTGATTACCTTTATGGTAATTAATTTTGTTCTTTTTTCTACACTTATTGCATATTGCTATCACATTACTCTTAAGGGAATAGAGAATGAAGCAAATTCAATGGGACGGGTTTTCACTTCTTTGCCCACAATCATACATGAATTTGATCATGGCGAGGCATAGAAATTTTACCACTTCAGGTGGTTATAATTTCTTACAAACTCCATTAGAGTTATAATCAAACTTTGTTGTCTTTGCTTGTATTTAAAATCAAAGTATAGAATAAAAGAGAAAAATACGATAAAATACTTACCTTAAATCCAGAATTTAATCATGAAGGAAGTTCATGGAATAATTGACAATCATTATGCTCAATCCCAAAACTTCTACTCAATTGGTTAGAGTCTCGTGCTGATAACGTGTTATAAAATAATAAAAGAAGAAGAACAATATTGCAGAGAAAAGTAGGGAGAGAATAATTCTTATTGAATTTTGGGATGAATTACAATGGAATAGAACCCTCTATTTATAGGGAGGGGGCGACTTAGCCACCAAGCAAAGAACCCTAGAATCTCTCTAAATATAGACATTCACCGTAAATACAATTCTATTTATAACACTCCCCCTTGAATGTCTATTGAGTAGATATTGTGCCTCGTTAAAACCTTAACTAAAATAAAACCCAGTGGGAAAAAAATTCTAGAAAAGGAAAAAGAGTACACATATCTAACAATACGCCTTTTGGTTGCCTCGTTAAAAACCTTGCAAAGAAAACCAAGTGGGACAAAACCTTGTAAGGAAAAAAGAGTGCAACGCGCATTAACTCCCCCTGATGAGAGCATCAATTCACATATTTAAGCATTTGCATTCCAATCTTGTGCACCGTCTTGAAAAGATCTTTGGTAGAGATTTGATAAACAAGTCAGCCATATTAACTTGAACGAATTTGTTTCACCTTGAAATCACCATCCCTAATAGATGTATTGTCTTCATATAATCTTGTTGGAATCGTCAGTTCAATATCTTCACATAGAGGTGAAACTTTGTCACGACCGTAAAATCGACCCGGTCGTGATGGCGCCTATCGTGAAACTAGTCCAGCCGACACAATTTTCGAATTAACTATCATTCAATAAAAGTCATTGTTTTAGTCTTTAATTAATCAAATATCTCATAATGTAAGTCTAAATGAACAATGCGGAATAAATACACAAGCCCGACATCGGGGTGTCACAAGTCACGAGCATCTACTAAGGTCTGAATACAAAGAAGAGTCTGAAAATATACTAAAACAATCTAAGGAAAACAAGAGGGAGAAGAGCAGGGCTGCGAACGTCGGGCAGCTATCTTGCTAACTCCGATGACTCTGCCACTGAGCAATCAACACCCGCTACTGGGTTCAGAAATACCTAAATCTGCATACAAGGTGCAGGGGTAATGTGAGTACGCCAACTCAGTAAGTAATAACTGTAAATGAAAGCCGAGCGGTAAGAAAACACATAATCCACGTCATAACGCTACAGCAAATGCAGTACATTTACAAAACAGTACAGAAAATATTTACTTCGTAAATCAAGCTCAGTTTGAGTAAAACCTTTTAAAACAACTTTCAATAGTTTCAAACGAGTGATAAAATAGTGAGTAAAAATGATAGAAACATAAACAGCTCCTCGGAAAAAACATGTACCATAAACCGCCCCTTGGGCATAATATCAACAGAACCAGCCCCTCGGGCTACCTCACAATCACTCGTAATCAGCCCCTCGGGCATAACATGAATCAAGAACCACACCTCGGGCAAAACATGGATCAAGAACAGCCCCTCGGACAACAATATGAAACAACAACAGCCCCTCGGGCTACATCATATCACTCACACTGGGTACCCGCGCTCACTGGGGGTGTACAGACTCCGGGAGGGGCTCCTTACAGCCCAAGCACAATAACAAGCCATCTTGTGGCATAATCAAACAGGCACTCGGCCTCATAACAACAAGCCACCTCGTGGCATAAATCAATCAGGCCCTCGGCCTCACAATATCATGAATCAATAACAACCTGCTGCGGCGTGCAGCCCGATCCCATAATATCCTCACAATACAGGCCCTCGGCCTCGCTCAATCAGAAACCTCTCAAGCCACTCGGGAACCAGTAAAACATGATGCTCAGCCCAAAATATAATTTAAAATATCAAAAACGAGTAAATATGGCCGAGTTATGAAAATAGTAGAATACAGCATGACGGAGTACAAATATAAAGTCAAAACAGTGAGGAATAGTAGTAAAAAAAATCCCCCTAAGGGTCCAAAACAGTTGGCACGAAGCCCAAATATGGCATTCAGCCCAAAATATGGTAATAATTTCCAAAACACAATGATATCAAATAATTTTCAATCAAATACGCGACTTAGCATTCATACGGGACGGACTAAGTCACAATCCCCAACGGTGCACGACCCCACGCTCGTCATCTAGCATGTGCATCACCTCAAAGTAGCACAACGATGTGAAATCCGGGGTTTCATACCCTCAGGACAAACATTTACAATCATTACTTACCTCAAACCGGTCCAAACTCTAGCCCGCGATGCCTTTGCCTCTCGAATCGGCCTTCAAATGCTCCAAATCAAACAAAAATCAGTATATTATCATCAATATACGCTAAAGGAACAAAGCCCAGGCGAAAATAATCGAATTAACTCAAGAATCCTGAAATTGCTCAAACCCGGCCCCCGGGCCCACGTCTCGAAATCCGACCATAGTCTCAAAATCCGACAACCCATTCAATTATGAGGCTATCCATACTAGTTTCACTCTATTCCGACTTCGAATCGGCTTTCAAATCCCAAAAATTCATTTTGTAAAGTTCCAAAATTTTCTCCAAATTTACATCCCAAATCTCTACTAAAATGATGAATCCAACGTTATAATCATGTATTTTAGCCAAAGTTGAGTTAGAATCACTTACCCCGATGGTTTTCTTGAATATCCCTTGAAAAATCGCCAAAGCCCGAGCTCTCTAGGTCAAAATATGAAATAAAACCCCAAATCTCGTATTTATAGTGTACCTTTCGGATCTCCATCACCGTTGACCGCCGTAAAACCACCGCTGACTGCGGTCCATCACCGCTGACCGCAGTAAATCCACCGCTACAGCGGAAAATGTTGACTGCAGTGACATGCTTTAGTATTTTGGCCGTAGCTTTCTATACAGATGTCCAAATTGTTATTTCTTTAGCTTTCTGAAAACTAGACACGAAGGGCTACAACTTTCGTTTTTGAATAATCTCAAAATTCTTTGTAGACCAAAAGATATAGGCTTCCGAAGTCAGACCAGTGAACCTGCGGATTCTTCCTCACCGCGGACCGCGGACCATTTTCCGCCTCAGCGGCAATCCCCCCGCCCCCAGCGGTAAAACCACCGCCCCCAGCGGTAAAACTTCTGCCCAGCGGTAAATTTAAGTACCAGAACCATTGCCTGAGTTCCGGTAATGCCCGAACTCGCTCAAAACTCACGCGAAACACACCCGAGGCCCTCGGGACCTCAACCCAAACATACCAACACCTCTCATAACATCATTAAAACTTAGTCGAGCCTTCGAATCACTCAAAACAATACCAAAACACCAAATCAACTTCGGATTCAAGCTTAAGAACTTAGAAACTTCCAAATTTCACAGACGACGCCGAAACCTATCAAATCAAGCCCGATTGTCTCCAAATTTTGCACACAAGCCGCAAATGACATAATGGAGCTATTCTAATTTCCGGAATTGGATTTTGATCCCGATATCAAAAAGTCAACCCCTCGGTCAAACTTCTAAACTTAAATTTCCATTTTTAGCCATTTCAAGCCTAAATTTACCACGGACCTCCGAAATACATTCCGAACACGCTCCTATGTCCAAAATCTTCCAATGGAGCTAACCCAATCATAAAATTTCAAATCCGAGATCGAGTACTAAAAGTCAAAGACTTGGTCAAACCTCTCAAATTTTAAGCCTTAAGCTGAGAACCATTCTTCCATATCTGTTCTGTTCCACCTGAAAACCAAAACCGACGATTTACATAAGTCATAATACATCATATGAGGCTAGTCATGCCCGAGAACCGACGAGCAAAATGCAAATGCTCAAAACGACCGGTTGGGTCGTTACATCCTCCCCCACTTAAACATACGTTCGTCCTCGAACGTGTCCAAAGTTGTTCCGAAAACCATCAAATCGCTGTGTAACTTTACCATGCACATACCCGGAGGTGATCCCATGTCACCCTATCTCATATAGGTCCGATAACACAATGCAACTGAAATTTCACAATCCAACCTAGCCCATAAACCTCAGAACCACATTTCCACTTCTGAAATCATCTACAAGATCAGAATTTCACATCTATACTCTGAATAAGCCCGGACAAGCTGTAACAAACCATACCTGCAACCTCAGATGCAATTACATGATATACCATATAGCTCAAACTCTCTTAGCGATAACTTCTGATTACAGCAGTTGCTCAGAACAACCGAATATCGATAATAAACCCCTTATCAAATAAAGCCTCATTCCAACACTTCCGTATACTGCCACTAATTTCTGAACTCATTTCTCCTTTGGCAAGGACCATAGCAAATTTCTAAGCCGAACATTGATATTATCCTTCCAACACGCTGAAACCGAATCCGTTTGTATTCATTCTAGATCCCAACAATCTCATCTAATCCAATTTTACTCTGGTGACATGGCACATCAGCACAATCCAAAGCCACAACTCGTGCAATCACGCACCAATAAGCAACAATCCGAACGTATCCAAATCATGAAAAGTGACTCAAATGAGAGAGCTGTACCGTAATCTCACCAATACCACCACACACAATGTTGAGAACTCGACACACGTCATAGAACCAAAACACACGAATCTAACCCGCAGGATCATACCTCCACATAGCTTCGCTCCAAACACTGGTCCACATGAAACTCCTCAAGTCACTATGCTCAAATCGGCAACCACACGCAATTTGATGTCTAGAACCAAAAGCAAATAATTATAACCACGGTGAAGCAATTGACATAACATTAAACAAACCCGAAAGGACACAACCGATACACCATCCGCCGAGCAATACCCAATACTCTTCCCGCTCGAATTCCACTGCGAGACCCCAACAAACCTGCACCACATGTGCCTATAACCAAAAAATCCCAACGCCTCGCACCACGGAAAGGTAACTCATAGATCTCCCCAGATCACTAATAAGCTCAATAACAATCGAATCAACACATCCCTCAACAATACAACTCGGAGTCAACCAAGCCGACTTAAGTTAGAACACACATCCATATTGGCCTACTAATGAACCCCTTATCAAGGAGTCCCTAAAACTTCTCCTTCAACTCCTCTAACTCCGCCGGTGCCATACGATACAGTGCCCGACACCAAATTAATATCGAAATTAACAACCCTGTCCGGCGACATGCCCGGCAACAAGAAACACATCCGAAAAATCCCTCACCACCAGAACCGAATCAATGGTAGGAGTCTCTGCACTGACATCCATCACGAAGGCCAAATAAGAAAGACAACCCTTCCTAGCCTTTCGTTGGGTCTTCAAAAATGACACTACCCTACTGGGAACATAATCCGTCGAACCTCACCACTCAATCCGTGGCATTCCCGGCATAGCCAACATCGCCGTCCTAGCGCAACAACCTAGAATAACACGACACGGAGACAACTAGTCTATGCCCAATATCACATCAAAATCTCCAATTATTACATGTAAGATCTTGAACCCACTAGAACCATTCTCGAGAGTCATCCACTACTTAAACCGCCATTACATCGATCAAACGGACCGGACGACCTGTGCTCCAATAGCATTCCGACACCGCAGAATGTTACCTCACCTTAATGCAACCCAGCAACTTCCTGTTCTATGCACCATACATCCTTTACCAATAACAACTCATGACATTCCGTGATTCTCATACACCCATAAAGCATAACATAACCTGTATTGGAATTTCCTTTACTCGAGCCATCCTCGGTCTCAACCTCCGAAAGCCATAACTGATTCACCAGTACGCCTCCAACTAGAACCAACATAGAACATAACCGTGCAATCAACTAATCAATAGCAGACTCCGCCACTTGGCGCAAAGCCATAGACCAAAACACAAAATAACTCATAATGCATATGCTCTATTACTGCCATAATACCATAGTGATTAAACTCAATCCTTCATAAAGCTCGTGCAACACAGACCATCTAGTACTTCAAATCTCCTGAAAATCTCGCATTCACCCTCGTAACAGTCAAACCCACTCTCTTAAGCGACCCCAAATTCAAATTGCAACACATATATTTCACTGGTAAAAGAGGACTCCCAACCAATTACATAAGGATCACACAAATCTCAGAACACTCTACAGGAGATAACCCACCTGCTTCGCCTCAACTAACATCTCTTTATACCCTTCCACAGTCATAAACATCACGCAATCACTTAATCTTCCTGAGTTTGAACTCATATCACAACATGAATTCCACTTTGCTTCCCAACTAGACAACATGAAAAGATCCTTCAACATGCCCACAACTCAGGGCTATACCTTAAATCATGATGGAAATCTAGCACCAAATAATTCTTGCTACCCCAAGCAGGTCCTTCTCGTCACATTCAAATCCTATGAACACATCTCGCCGTCACATCATACTCATCACGTAGCTACTAGTCATCAGTTCCACTAATAAGGACACCATCGAACATATAAATCCAGAAGCATGCGCTCACACAATCAACGTCTCAGTGCTCAAGCTACAGGAAAAACCCGGCCTCAAGTCCTCCGGACAAGCCTAACATCAACATAGAGAAATCACATCTCGCCCTCCGATCAGGGAATTACAAGTCGTCAATGCACAACCGATACTGAGCGCTCATGTGCGCATACGAACGCGTGGAAGGAATTCAAAGAGTTACACTTCAAGTTGATTCAATGACGCACGATAAGAATTCAAGAATGTGGAATTTTCCTAAAGGTTCTGCAGCCTCTCGAAGATAAGTACAGACGTCTCCGTACCGATCCGTGAGACTCTACTAAACCTGCTCATGACTCGTGACACCTATTTAACCTAGGCTCTGATACCAACTTATTACGACTCTAAAACCGACCCAGTCGTGATGGCGCCTATCGTGAAACTAGGCCAGCCGACGCAATTCCCGAATTAACCATCATTCAATAAAAGTCATTGTTTTAGTCTTTAATTAATCAAATATCTCATAATGTAAGTCTAAATGAACAATGCGGAACAAATACACAAGCCCGACATCGGGGTGTCACAAGTCACGAGCATCTACTAAGGTCTGAATACAAAGAACAGTCTGAAAATATACTAAAACAATCTAAGGAAGACAAGAGGGAGAAGAGCAGGGCTGCGAACGTTGGGCAGCTACCTTGCTAACTCCGATGACTCTGCCACTGAGCAATCAACACCCGCTACCGGGTTTGGAAATACCTGAATCTGCACACAAGGTGCAGAGAGTAATGTGAGTATGCCAACTCAGTAAGTAATAAAAGTAAATGAAAGCTGAGCAGCAAGAAAACACGTAAGCCACGTCATAACGCTACAGCAAATGCAGTACATTTCCAAAATAGTATAGAAATTATTTACTTCGTAAATCAAGCTCAGATTGAGTAAAACCTTTTAAAACAACTTTCAATAGTTTCAAACGAGTGAAAAAATAGTGAGTAAAATTGATAGAAACGTAAACAGCCCCTCGAGAAAAACATGTACCATAAACAGCCCCTCGGGCATAATATCAACAGAACTAGCCCCTCGGGCTACCTCGCAATCACTCGTAATCAGCCCCTCGGGCATAACATGAATCAAGAATGTTAGTTTGTATGGGTCCCCCAAATCGTAGTGTACTTGGTCCTCTACAAGTTTCTGCTGAGAGTACTTAATAAAGCAGTAAGTAAATGAGGCAGAGGATTTTCTACGGGGAATAATCCCGCACAAGGGGATCAAAAAACCACGACCTACCTTGTAGGCTTTTAACTTCACTAACTTGTAATCTTACCTATTACAAGCCACTTTACAATACTCCCTATTGTAAAGACTTTAAACTAACTTGTGGTACCTTTACCGCAAGCCACTTTGTGACTATCCTTGTTACAAAGGATTTTTCTAACTTGTGGTGTTGTCACCACAAGCCACTTTGTAACCCTACGATTACAAAGACTTTTCTTTATGACTAAATCTAGCCACAACCTAAACTCAATGTGTCTGAGGATTTACAAGAGGATTCCTAATCAGTAAACTTCTAAGTAAGAGATTTAGGCGATATTGTAAGTGCAATAACAAGGTTACAACTCAACTAGGACAACAATAATCAATCGTTTAGGAACTGGTCCGTAGTGGCATTCAACCTTGTTCTTCAAGCTTGAGAGAATAATCTTTTCTGTTTTTTGCTTGATGCTTGAGTGAGTGAAACTAAAACCCATTTGTGATGTTTTGTACAAAAGCCCCTTTGGTACAACTCGATCACATCACTTGAAATGATGTGAGTACTTTGTTTGGTTAGAGAATGAGTGGGCTGTCAGCATATTGCAGTGCGGAGAAACAGTGCCAGCAGTCACTTCAGTTCCAGCTGTGTCCAAATGACTTTGTGCTGCTATATAGGAACCGCAGGAGCATCAGGTCATTGTTTGGTTCCTAGCTCCTGTCTTTGTAGCAATTTAACTTTTACCGGAGTCCATTGAAGTTTGCAGTAGTCTCGAGTAGGTCAGGTTCCCTAACTGGTTCTTACAAGAAAGTTTGTTAGATCATCAAAACATAAGGCAAGAGTATTTAAGATCTATCAGTTTCCCCCTTTTTGATGATGACAAACTTAAACATTTATAAGTTCTGAACTAGGGCATCAGAGAGAAAATCAAGGTGTTCTCCCTGAGGCAATGCCTTAAGTTACGATTACTAGTTCTTAATTAAGAACCACTTCCCTCTGTATCACCAGTTCCCCCTGTGTACTAGTTCAGAATTTTAAGAACCAGTTCCCCCTGTTTACTAGTTCCCTCTGTGTCCATTCCCCCTTTTGGCATCATTAAAAAGAATAAGAGCGCAAAGAAGTCCAGCATGCAAGCTAACTCATGCCACATATGTGCACACAATCATGAAAAAAATAGAGGACAAAGATGAAGTACTAGTCAAGATAAGAGAGGAGTTATATTAATAATTTTGAAACATTGGACTGGAAACATGGGAGCATTAATAGCACATCCCAACCACATAAAGGAAAACAAAAACAAACTGCCAACCATCAATCATCAACACAAACAAACAAAAAGAAAATGATATCCAGAATACTGGTCACTGAAGAAAACTTAGGGGGCACTAGGAGGAAAAGGCTTGGATGTTACAGCAAGTGTTTGGAGAACAAGGTCTATTCGAGCGTTGCCCGACTTTTGCTCATTGAGCAGTTTAGCTTTTAGGTTCTCAACTTGTGCCCTGAGGTCAGCTTTTCCTTGGGTTAACCGGATAACTTCATCATTCGGAAAGGGAACCACTCGAGCTTGCTGGCCTTCTAGGATAGCATTCCTGGCCTTCAATCTACCTATCTCCTCAGCTGCGCTGTTTTGGGTATTGATGAGCTGAGACACAGTTGAAGTGCTTCCTACACCCCCATACTTCTCAATACACTAACACTCTTCCAGGGTGGTCTGTGAGAATGTCTGCTTACGGGTCCCTACTTTACTTGTTCCTAGTGGAACCTCAAAGTGTTTGAATACTTTTGTGAGCAAGAATCCATAGGGAAGCCCGTGATTGCCGTCCTTGAAATCAGCCACTTTTTGCATATGCTCAATCATTATGGCAGGCAGACTCACAGGGTGAAAACCGTCCAGTTGCTCCATTAGGAATAAATCAGATTTGGAAGTTACAGATCGGCGTTCTGCTCGTGGCAACAGGACTTTGTTAACCAGTTCAAACAACAACTGGTAGATAGGAAGGAGCGCTTTCTTATGAATCTGGTCCCCTTTCTGATTAGAATTGTCTTTCACCACTGCATTGCGGATGTTGTATTGGCAAACATCTCGAACACTCTTTACTCCAACTCTAGGAACTTGCAAGATTTCCCCAAGAACTTTCACATCAAATACAATATCCACACCATTGACCAAGGCACGGACATGGTCAATATCTACTGGAAACATACTGGCAAAGAAACTCTGGACCTCCTTCTCATAAACTTTGGGAGCATCCACGTAGAAAAGATGTGTCCACTGTTGGAATTCCACCATTTCCAAGATTTGACGCATCCCAGCCATTTCTGAGATTGTGGGGTCAAACGTACGTCCCAACAGAACTTTATGGTATCTCAATCGTTCAGAACCCAGGCAAACCTCACTTCGTGCTTTCTTTCCAGAACTAGGTTCTTCAGCTATTTCAGACATGCGTTTCCTATGCTTTTCTCCACTGACATTACTTTTCCCTTTGGACTTGACAAGAACATCCTCACCACTCACTGCTTTCTCGATTTTAAACTTGGAAGTAGACCCCTTTTCCAAGGAAACAGACGCTGCCCTTTTTGATGACCGCCTTATGAGGGAACCTGGTTCCTCAGGAGTTCTCTCCTCCACCTCAACAACAGGGATCGTTTCATCCCCTATAGGTACACCATTTTCACCAGCTTTCTTTTCTTCTTCTTACTGCTTTTCTTACTTCTTTGGAGTGCAGAGTCGTAGGCCACCTTGAGTTGAAGCCTTGTGGTGGGGCGCTTGATTTCAGACTCAGGAGTCGAAATCGTCCTACGCTGACTGATGAAAGCGTCAAGAGCCATATTGTCAAGATCTTCTTCATCACTAGGGTGTATCTCTAGGCCTTGAATTTCCAAGGGCACGGCATCAAAGGCAGGCATACTACTGTCCTGGGGATGATATTCTTGACCTGGGTCCTCCGGAGAGGGATCAGGTTCTCCATGTGAACCTCTAGTAGTGTATGCTACTGCATCTTCCATGGTGGTCACTTCTTCCCTTACACTATGTGATGCGTGCTTTGGGAAATGACCTCATGCAATATCCCTTCAGCAGATACGACAAACACTGTCTTTTCTTCAACAGCCGGTGCTTCCACGACTATGGGGTTGACTGTAACAATGGCAGAGTCGCTTGTATTCTCTGTAATTAGACCTTGGTCTCCATTAGGGTTTCGACTGGCGTGGGCAATATGCAGAGGAGAAAACGGAACAGTAGTTTTCGAGTTGGAAGGAGGTTGGGAAACTAGGGAAGGGAGGACTGTAGCGATAGAGTTGATGGAAGGTGACCCTGACTCAGAGACGCCGAGAAGTCCCATAGACGGTTCGGATGGGGTTACAGGTGATATAGAAGGATCTGAATGTTTTTCTGTCATTGAGAGGCGTTAGAGGAGGGCTTATGGCGAAGAAGTATAGAAGAGAGGGGGTTTTAAAACAGAGAGGATAATTATGAGGGGAAAAGAATAGGCACCAGTTCTGAAATGGCGGTTGAGCGTGGAAAATTGTGATGTTTCAGAAGGAGATGGAACGTTTGAATTGAAGAGATGTGACAGGCGGATCTGAAAAGTTGATGAGATGGAAGTTGTATTTTGTACCTTTTAAGACGTGAATTAAGGGATGCACAAAACTACTAACCTTTGCACAAGAACCTGGTTCTTGTGATGCATTTCCGTCTTCAGGCCCCCCTTTTTTTGTTAAAAAAAAATCAATCCTCTTTTATCAGTCCAGTACAGTATCTACTGCCTCTATCCTTATTATGCGTGTTTACCTGCAACGGTATTAAAGTGAGTTAGACAATGCCAGAAAACACTTTGAACCTATTATTTCTAAATAACACAATCCAAACCAAAAAGGGATCTGGTCCTTAGTTTGGTCTCATCAGTCCCAGCTTTACTCTGTTTCTTTCAAACTGTTCCCTACTTAGTGCCTTGGTGAAGATGTCTGCAATTTGATCTTCTGTGCTGCAGAACTTCATGCATATCAATCCTTTCTCCACATTGTTTCTTAGAAAATGATGCCTCACATCAATATGTTTGGTCCTTTTATGTTGAACTGGATTTTTTGCCATGTTAAGTGCGCTGGTGTTGTCACATAGAAGAGGTACACTCTCAGTGAGAACTCCAAAATCCTCCAGTTGCTGCTTGATCCACAGAAGCTGAGCATAACAGGATGTCATAGCTACATATTCAGCCTCAGCTGTTGAGAGAGCCACTGAATTTTGCTTCCTTGTACCCCAAGAGATAAGACATGATCCCAAGAAGTGAGCCATCCCAGAAGTGTTTTTTCTATCCACAAGACAGCTTGCATAGTCTGCATCAGCATACCCAATTAGATTAAAATTGTCACCTGATGGATAGTATAGAACCAGGTCCTGTGTGCCTTTGAGATATCTCAGTATTCTTTTGGCATCCTTCAAGTGAGATTTCTTGGGATTTGATTGAAACCTCGCACACAATCCCACACTGAAAACGATATCTGGACGGCTAGCAGTGAGATAAAGCAGCGACCCAATGATACCTCTATACATTGTTTGATTCACAGGAGATCCAGATTCATCCATATCTAGTCGGGTGGCAGTTGCAATGGGCGTGTCTATAACTTTTGATGCTTCCATGTCTAACCTCTTCAAGAGTTCCCTGATGTACTTTTGCTGACAAATAGAAGTGCCCTTTGGGGATTGTTTCACTTGAAGACCCAGGAAGAAGTTTAATTCACCCATCATGCTCATTTCGAATTCACTTCCCATAAGCTTTGCGAATTCTTCACACAGAGATTCAGCCGTTGCTCCAAAAATGATATCATCAATATAGACCTAAACAATGAGCAGGTTCCTTCCTCGTTTCTTTAAGAATAGAGTGTTGTCAATTTTTCCTCTCTTAAAGCCATTTTCTAAGAGAAATTTTGACAACCTTTCATACCACGCTCGAGGAGCCTACTTTAGCCCATACAAGGCTTTGTCCAATTTGAACACATATTCAGGGTGCTCATGACATTCAAACCCAGGGGGTTGTTTCACATAGACTTCTTCCTTAAGCAGTCCATTCAAGAATGCACTTTTGACATCCATTTGGAACAAAGTGAATTCCATATGAGAAGCAAAGGCGACCAGAATTCTGATGGCTTCCATGCGAGCCACTGGAGCAAATGTTTCATCATAGTCAATCCCTTCCTCCTGATTGTAACCTTGAACCACTAATCTGGCCTTATTCCTTGTGGTAATTCCATGCTCATCCAGCTTGTTTCTGAACACCCACCTGGTTCCTATAATGGTTCTATCTGGGGGTCTGGGAACCAGGTGCCAAACATTATTTCTCTCAAACTGATGCAGCTCATCTTGCATGGCTGTAATCCAATCTGCATCTTTTAGGGCTTCCTTGATGTTCTTGGGTTCTATCTGGGAGAGAAAGGCTGAGAAGGCAAGTGAATTTTTAGCTCTTGACCTGGTTTGAACTCCAGAATCTAGAGGGGTGATTATGTTATCAATAGGGTGAGAGCTTTGATGTCTCCAGTTAGATGTCTGGGGTTCATTCTGAGAGGAGGACGGTATGTTTGACTGATTCTCTTCCATCCTTCCTTCAGATCCCAGAGGAGTTCCCTGAACTGCATCAACCACTCTCTCATGCGCTTCAGTGATTGTAATTGAGGTGCTTGGTTCTGTTGTTGATGAGACTGCGTTACCTTCATTTGACTCCTTCACTTGACTCATCAAGTCTGCCTTTCCATTTATTATGTTAATGACTTCACCAGGAATAAGTAAGGGTTCTCCATCTTGATGTTCCTCAGTACTTTTCTCAATAGATGGATGGGATTTATCAAAAATAACATGGACAACTTTCTTCAACGCATTGAGTCCGCTTGTTATAAATCTTGTAAGCCTTGCTTTGAGAAGAGTAGCCAAGAAATATCCCTTCGTCAGCTTTAGCATCGAACTTACCAAGCCGATCCTTCCCATTGTTGAGAACATAACATTTGCATCCAAATGTTCTTAGATACGTCATCTTGGGTTTTCTTCCATTCAACAGTTCATATGGGGTCTTGTTCAGAATTGGCCTGATCATGCACCTGTTCGCTAAGTAGCAGGCAGTATTGACAGCTTCAGCCCAAAAGTTCTTTGCAAGTCCACTGTCAATCAGCATTGTTCTTGCCATCTCTTCCAGAGTTCTGTTCTTTCTTTCTACTACTCCATTTTGCTGAGGAGTTCTGGGAGCTGAGAAGTTGTGAGTGATGCCATTCTCATTGCAGAATTCATCAAATTTGACACTGTCAAATTCTGTCCCATGATCTGATCTAATGCATACCACTCTAGACTCCATCTTCACTTGAATTTTCTTCACAAAGGCCACAAATACTTCAACCGTTTCATCTTTTGTTCTGAGAAACAGAGTCCATGTGAATTTGGAATAGTCATCCACGATCACGAAAATGTATCTCTTTCCTCCTCTGCTTGGCACCCTCATAGGTCCACAAAGATCCATGTGCAGGAGCTCAAGCGGCTTTGAGGTGCTTACATCTCCTTTTGACTTAAAGGAGGACTTTACATGTTTTCCTCTAGCACATGCATCACAGACGTTTTGAGTTTTGAATTGTGACACAGGCAGACCATGAACCAGGTCCTTCTGATTTAGTTTATTCAGAAGGGAAAAGCTTGCGTGGCCCAGTCTTCTGTGCCATAGTTCCGCATCATCGTCAACCGCCTTCAGACAACTCAGATCACCACTCTGTAAGGATTCGAAATCAGCAACATAGATGTTCTTGTATCTTTTGGCCAGTAGAACTATTTCACCAGTCACAAGGTTAGTGACTGTACATATTTTGGACAGGAACTCCACCTTGTTCCCTTTATCACAAATTTGAGAAACACTCAGAAGACTGTACTTAAGTCCATTTACATAGTACACATTTTCAATAGAGTGAATGAGTGACTTCCCAACTTTTTCAACTTCAAGAATGTATCCCTTTTTGCCATTGCCAAAGGATACACTCCCTCCCTGCAGGGCTTTTAGTGAAAGGAAGTCTGTGGTGTTCCCAGTCATGTGTTTCGAACATCCACTGTCCATGAACCATTGTTGACCACTTCCTTTCACTGTTCCCTGCACAAGAAAATTAGGAGTTAGTTTTAGGAACCCAAACAAGTTTGGGTCCCTTGTAGTAACCAAGAGGATGAATAAGAGCTCTCTTGGTCCATACAGGTAATGTGCGCTTTCTGTGAGTGGAACTTGGTCCCTCTTTTGTGATCACAGTTTCAGCAGTCACTTTATCTTTTGGTACTGACTGATTCTTGGCATGGACACCTTCCATGGAGTGCCCAGTGTTCCCACATTGAGTACAAGGCCAGTTATCAGATGCAGTGGCGCTCTTACTCTGAGGGTTGTAAGGATCTTTCTTCCTTGGGAACCCTGCTCCCCGTCCTTTTTCACTGTCATTAGTGAACAAGGCCGTGGTAGCTTTTACGGACCAGGTCCACTTTAGAGACTTTTCAAGATCATTCATTACTTTTTCTAGATTGGCTTGGAGGAGCTCGTTTTTCTCAATTTCAGCACTCATCCTACATCTCATGGCCATCACCTCATCTTCAAGCTTAGAATATTCCTCACTCACATTTTCAAGCCTAGAATATTCCCCATTCACTATCTCCTTTCCTCTTTCATAGCTTTCAAGGGCTTTTGTTTTATCAGAAATTGCAGCAACTAAGTCTTTTCTAATACGTTCAGATTCTTCTAGTTCTAAGAACAAGGAATCCCTTTCCTCCGCAAGACTACAAAAAGCAGTAATTAACACATCAGCTAAACACATGAGTTTTATTGGAGAGTAGGATTTCAGATTTTTCTGAACATCCCTGAAGTTTACCTCTTCGTTGCCATTGTCTTCATCATTGTCTGATTGTGCCATCAAAGCAAGCGTTGAGTCATATCCAATCTCCTCCCCTTCAACTGCCATCGTAGAACTATCACCATCTTAGATTTATCTTGTCTTGCTTGTATAGTTCCATCATAAGCTATTTGCAAAGCCTCCCATATTTCCTTGGCAGTGTCACATGTAGAGATTCTGTCGTACTCGTTAGGTTCCAAACCATATACCAGAATTTTCTTGGCACGAGCATTCTTCTTCATTGCTTTCTTGTCTGCTTCAGTGTATTCTCCGCTGGTCTTGATTGGAACAAACAGACCATCGCAGATAATATTCCAAAGCTTGCAATCCTTAGCCATGATGAAATTATGCATTCTAGCTTTCCACTACCAATAATGTTTTCTATCAAACTTGGGTGGGTGGTATATGGATTCGTCTTCTTCAAAATTTAGTGGAGCCATCATGAGGATCCTTCCTAGGTGTTAACCTTATAGGAGGAACCTGCTCTGATACCAATTGTTAGTTTGTATGAGTCCACCAAATCATAGAGTACCTGGTCCTCTACAAGTTTCTGCTGTGAGTACTTAATAAAGCAGTAAGTAAATGAGGCAGAGGATTTCTACGGGGAATAATCCTGCACAAGGGGATCAAAAAACCACGACCTACCTTGTAGGCTTTTAACTTCATTAACTTGTAATCTTACCTATTACAAGCCACTTTACAATACTCCCTATTGTAAAGACTTTAAACTAACTTGTGGTACCTTTACCGCAAGCCACTTTGTGACTATCCTAGTTACAAAGGATTTTTCTAACTTGTGGTGCTGTCACCACAAGCCACTTTTCTTTATGACTAAATCTAGCCACAACCTAAACTCAACGAGTCTGAGGATTTACAAGAGGATTCCTAATCAGTAAACTTCTAACTAAGAGATTTAGGAGATATTGTAAGTGCAATAACAAGGTTACAACTCAACTAGGACAACAATAATCAATCGTTTAGGAACTGGTCCGTAGTGGCGTTAAACCTTGTTCTTCAAGCTTGAGAGAATAATATTTTTTGTTTTTTGCTTGATGCTTGTGTGAGTGAAACTGAAACCCATTTGTGATGTTTTGTATAAAAGCCCCTTTGGTACAACTCGATCACATCACTTGAAATGATGTGAGTACTTTGTTTGGTTAGGGAATGAGTGGGCTGTCAGCATATTGCAGTGCGGCAGAAACAGTGCCAACAGTCAATTCAGTTCCAGTTGTGTCCAAATGACTTTGTGTTGCTATATAGGAACCGCAAGAGCATCAGGTCCTTGTTTGGTTCCTAGCTCTTGTCTGTGTAGCAATTCAACTTTTACTGGAGTCCATTGAAGTTTGCAGCAATCTCGAGTAGGCCAGGTTCCCTAACTGGTTCTTACAAGAAAGTTTGTTAGATCATCAAAACATAAGGCAAGAGTATTTAAGATCTATCAAAGAACCGCCCCTCGGGCAAAACATGGATCAAGAAGAGCCCCTCGGGCAACAATATGAAACAACAATAGCCCCTCGGGCTACATCATATCACTCACACTGGGTACCCGCGCTCATTGGGGGTGTACAGACTCTGGGAGGGGCTCCTTACAGCCCAAGCGCAATAACAAGCCATCTTGTGGCATAATCAAACAGGCACTCGGCCTCATAACAACAAGCCACCTCGTGGCATAAATCAATCAGGCCCTCGGCCTTACAATATCATGAATCAATAACAACTTGCTGCGGCGTGCAGCCCGATCCCTTAATATCCTCACAACACAGGCCCTCGACCTCGCTCAGTCAGAAACCTCTCAAGCCACTCGGGCAACAGTAAAACATGATGCTCAGCCCAAAATATCATTTAAAATATCAAAAACGAGTAAATATGGCTGAGTTATGAAAATAGTAGAATACAACATGACAGAGTACAAATATAAAGTCAAAACAGTGAGGAATACTAGTAAAAAAAATCCCCTAAGGGTCCAAAATAGTTGGCACGAAGCCCAATTATGGCATTCAGCCCAAAATATGGTAATAATTTCCAAAACACAATGATATCAAATAATTTTCAATCAAATACGCGACTTAACATTCATACGGGACGGATTAAGTCACAATCCCCAACGGTGCACGACCCCACGCTCGTCATCTAGCGTGTGCGTCACCTCAAAGTAGCACAACAATGTGAAATCCGGGGTTTCATACCCTCAGGACAAACATTTACAATCATTACTTACCTCAAATCGGTCCAAACTCTAGCCCACGATGCCTTTGCCTCTCGAATTGGCCTCCAAATGCTCCAAACCTAACCAAAATCAGTATATTATCATCAATATACACTAAAGGAACAAAGCCCAGGCAAAAATAATCAAATTAACTCAAGAATCACGAAATTGCTCAAACCCGGCCCCCGGGCCCACGTCTCGGAATTCGACCAAAGTCTCAAAATCTGACAACCCATTCATTACGAGTAGGGGTGTTCAAAATCGAACCGAAACCGAAAACCGAACCGAAATTTAAGCTTAATGGCTTATTGGTATTGGGTTAACGGTTTAACGGACGAGGAACGGATTGAATTTTTTTTATTAACGGCTTATCGGTTTGATGGCGGATTATTCAATTTTCTTAACGGATAATCCGTTAACCCGTTATATATATATATATATATATATATATATATATATANTATATATATATATATATATATATATATATATATATATATATATATATATATATATATATATATATATATATATATATTCTTTTGCCAAATTCAGTCTCTTTGATGGTCCTAGATTAAAGTCTAGAGCTATGAACTAAACATCACAAATCATTGGAGACATTCAGAATCCCCATACTTCGGTATGACTTCCGGTGTATTTGCTTATTTCCTATTAAGTCTAACTGGATTTTGTGTTAAAATACACAACAATGAAAATGTATATTAGTGCTAACTTCTGAAGTAAGCATTATGAGGCTACCACAACTTGTCTTTCATGTATTGCATTTTCTAGGATTAAATTAGAATTCATCTGTGTCTCTAAGACTCTAACGGTGATGTATAGGCGTTAACAGTGGGCATATGTTAGGCGTTAACAGTAGGCGTTAATGTAGTCTACTTTGGGATGTAATGCACGCAATATAGATTAATGCACACAGTATAGATTGAATTAGGACGATAAACTGCCCAATAACCGCCCGATAAGAGCTAAACCGATACGAATCGGCCCGATATCTTATCGGGTGGATAGCAGATTAATACATTTAAAAGCCGATAACCGATAAGCCAAATCGTTAAGAGTAAATAACCGCCCAATTCGCCCAATAAGCAGCCCTAATTACGAGACTATCCATACTAGTTTCACTCAATTCCGACTTTGAATCAGCTTTCAAATCCCAAAAATTTATTTTATGAAGTTCCACAATTTTCTCCAAATATACATCCCAAATCTCTACTCAAATGATGAATCCAACATTATAATCATGTATTTTAGCCAAAATTGAGTTAGTATCACTTACCCCTATGGTTTTCTTGAAAATCCCTCAAAAAATCGCCAAAGCCCGAGTTTTCTAGGCCAAAATATAAAATAAAACCCCAAATCGCGTATTTATAGTGCACCTTTTGGATCCCCATCACCGCTGACCGCGGTAAAACCACCGCTGACCGCGGTAAATCCACCGCTATAGCGGAAAATGTTGACTGCAGTGACATGATTTAGTATTTTGGACACAACATTCTCTAAAGATGTCCAAATTGTTATTTCTTTAGCTTTCTGAAAACTAGACATGAAGGGCTACAACTTTCGTTTTTAAATCATCTCAAAATTTTTTGTAGATCAAAAGATATAGGCTTCCGAAGTCAGACCAGTGAACCTGCGGATTCTTCCTCACCGCGGACCACGAACCATTTTCCGCCTCAGCGGTAATCCCACCGCCCTCAGCGGTAAAACCACCGCCCCCAGCGGTAAAACTTCCTCCCAGCGGTAAATTTAAGTACCAGAACCATTGCCTGAGTTTCGGTAATGCCCGGACTCGCTCAAAACTCACCCGAAAAACACGCGAGGCCCTCGGGACCTCAACCCAAACATACCAACACCTCTCATAACATCATTAAAACTTAGTCGAGCCTTCGAATCACTCAAAACAACACCAAAACACCAAATCAACTTCGGATTCAAGCTTAAGAACATATAAACTTTCAAATTCCACAAACAACGCTGAAACCTATCAAATCAAGCCTGATTGTCCCCAAATTTTGCACACAAGTCGTAAATGACATAATGGAGCTATTCCAATTTCCAGAATTGGATTTTGATCCCGATATCAAAAAGTCAACCCCTCGATCAAACTTCCACACTTAAATTTCCATGTTTAGTCATTTCAAGCCTAAATTTACCACAGACCGCCGAAATACATTCCGAACACGCTCCTGAGTCTAAAATCATCCAACGAAGCTAACCCAATCATAAAATTTCAAATCCGAGATCGAGTACTAAAAGTCAAAGACTTGGTCAAACCTCTCAAATTTTAAGCCTTAAGTTGAGAACCATTCTTCCATATTTGTTCTGTTCCACCTGAAAACCAAAACCGACAATTTACATAAGTTATAATACATCATATGAGGCTAGTCATGCCCGAGAACCGACGAGCAAAATGCAAATGGTCAAAACGACCGATCGGGTCGTAACTCTTGTTATCATATTATCATGCATATAGTTATAGCAAGATACATTTGTGCACAAATTGCACTGAGGATGTAGTACCTCATGACCATGAATTTTATATGCTTTAAGCAATTTAAATCTTTCAGGGATTGTTAAGTCATATAAGACATATAATAGACTTTAGATGCATATCAAGTTTTCATATCATGCTAGACATATAAGATATCAAAAACTGATTGCACATACCATTGACTTTATGCTTTCAAGTGTTTGAACTACATATTCAAAACTACATGTCTTTCATATGAAACCAATTTCTACTTGAATTGTTTCTCCAGACTTGAGATCCTCATATATATTTAGCGCTATAATAGATGTCGTCGACAAACATTTTATATCGATTCCAACCTCCTTATTTTTCATAAAGACATAACATAGAGATCTCTTCATTCATATATTCAGGTACCTGAATCTCTTATGAGATTTTATGAAGTGTTATGTCATGTGATCTTCTATATCACTTGCCTTCTTATTATGATCATTTTGATCATTTTCTCATCTTCTTTATCAAGAAGTTTATTTGAAACCGATTTGTCTATACGCTTTAAGCGTACCATAGACATTGTCCTTCTAGGACTTAATAGGAGCATTTGTAATAGGAATATAGTTACTTTCTTTGGGTAAGCAAATGCGTCTGGCATGCTTTACAATGAATTGCACATGAATTATCCTTTTATGAACTTCAAGTTCGTATTATTTTATTCGAGGATCTAGATGTACAAATGATAATTCATTTCACGTAACTTTTTCTCAACTGTTGTATGTTGTCTCCCCCTCATGTTAGAAAAACTAACTTGTTTCCTCAACTTTGAGAACCCATCTTTGTGCGTTATGGTGTTAATCAAAATATACACCGCACAAATAATAATAATAAGATGGAATTATTTGATTCGTGACCCTGAACTACTTGTGAGGGGAGAATGTAATACACTTTCGTATATAACGTATATCAAACTGATATAGATAACTATATTCTCATAAGCAATTGTTTAGCTATTAAGTGGAGGCACTTAATAAATCATTTAGCTAAACCAGTTGTGATGTAAACCAACTTATCAAGATAAACTATCTTGAATAAAAAATATGGAAATTATGCTCGAAATTAAATTATTGAGCAAGTTACCTCGCTAAGCACCATGTTGCGGGTTATTAATAATCGCACATGTAACCATCTCCTAGATGCATCTTATGTGGTATACATGGCAGATGAATGGGCCAATATTCACCTTTGATATTTCCATAATTCAAGGGATTCAATCCTAATTTTAGTTGGTATATTAATTAATGAGAATACACAACATAAGGGAATTCGTAAAGAACTTTCTAGTTCTTTAACATTTACCCATGTGAATTCTCTTTTATTTTTGCACATCATACTTAAATTGATATGGGTAAACCAATTATACCAACTGAATAAATTATCAATATTGATAAACTTCATATTTACACCATGACGTGTGCAATTATCAATAAACTCCAAGTTTATTATGATATGGGTTTTTATATCAATAAACATCCACTTTATTGTGGTATTCTTTTATTTGTGTAGTACAAACTGAAGAATAAAGCGGGTAGCTTTTCACATACATATTATCCCGCTATAAGTTATAGTAATAGAAGATATTAAATCTTTTCTTTATTTATAGTCTCAATATAATCAACCGCTTTCGCGTATACTTTGGAAACTGAATAAGTTTCTTTGAGACTACAACAAAATACCTTATTGGTAATCAATTGTGTTTCTCCAAAATAGTATAATTGGCTCTTGCAGAGTTCTCAATTAGTTTTGTACTATCACAAATTCATCAACATCCATATTGTGATGACCCAAAAGGTCAACACTTGTTTTTAAAATGAATTCTGCATTCTGAGGCCTTAAAAACCTCTTTTAGCATCACCTTGATTTGCGTACACATCCGGGCGTGTAGCCGGAAAGCCTATATGTGAAAATCTGTGAAAAATGGTAAATTTTGACTATAAAATGAATTAATTTAACTTCGGTCAACGTTTTGGGTAAACGGACCCGGACCCATGATTTGACGGTCTCGGAGGGTCCGTAGGAAAATATGGGACTTGGGCGTATGCCTGGAATCGAATTCCGAGGTCCCAAGCCCGAGAAATGAATTTTTGAAGAAATTGTTTTCTGAAATTGTTTAAAGGATTTGGAAATGAAATTCGATTAGAACATGTTAGTATCGAGCCCGTATTTTGGTTCCGGCACCCGTTACAGGTCTTATATATGATTTAAGATGATTCTGTGAAGTTTGGTAAGAAACGGAATCCGTTTGATGAGATTTGGACCTTAAATGCAAAATTGATGTTTAAGGAAGTGTTGAGAAAATTTCATTGATCTTGAGGTTTAATTTGATGTTCATGATGTTATTTTGGTGATTTGAGTGCACGGATAAGTTCGTAGAATATTTTTGAGGTTGGGTGCATATTTGGTTTGGAGCCCCGAGGGCTCGGGTGAGTTTTGGATAGGGCACGGGGTGTATTTTGGACTTAGAACATTGCAGATTTTCTGAGCTGGTGTATCAGGTCTGCAGGCTTCGCAAATGCGAAGCCTGGCTCGCAAATGCGACAAACCAATCGCAAATGCGAAAGAGTGGTCTGGCAGCCTAAGTCACAAATGCGACTTCATCATCGCAAATGCGACTTCGCATTTGCGAACAGCCTCTAGCAAATGCGATGATGGCTGGGAGGCTGAGGTATCGCAAATGCGACACATGTTTCGCAAATGCGAAAGTCCCAAAATCCTGAAGAGTTTGCAAATGTGAACCCTATTTCGCAATTCCCATATCAGCAGAGGTCGGGGTTCGCAATTGCGAACCCTTGTTCGCAATTCCCATATCTGAGACCTGCAACCTTTATACTTATTCGAATTTTTAACCCATTTTCATATTCTCTCAAAACATAAACACACTTAGGCGATTTTTCAAGGATTTCTTCTTCTCCAAATTAATTGTAAGTCGTTTTTAACTAACTTTCTTCAATTCTTAACATCTTTTAACATGATTTCAACTTCAACTCAATTATTTTCATGGGGGAATTGGGTGTTTTGGGTAGAACCTAGGTTTTTCAAAAATTAGGGATTTGGAGCTCAATTTGAGGTCCGATTTAAAAACAAATTATACATTTGAGTCTTGGGGGAATGGGTGATCAGGTTTTGGTTCGAACCTCGGGTTTTGACAATGTAGGCCCGGGTGCGATTTTTGACTTTTTGGGTAAATGTAACGACCCGACCGGTCGTTTCGAGCGTTTGCACTTTGATCGCCAGTTCTCGGGCATGATTTGCTCCGTGTTATGTATTGTGACTAACGTAGATCGTTGGTTTTGGTTTTCAGGAAAATTTGGAAGGAATTTGAAAGAACAGTTTCAGTTGAATGCCTTGAATTTGAAACGTTTGACCAAGAGTTGACTTATTTGTATATGAGCTCGGATCGGAGTTTTTATGATTTGGTTAGCTTCGTTAGGTTATTTGTGACTTAGGAGCGTGATCAGAATTGGTTTTGGAGGTTCGGTGTAGAATTAGGCTTGAATTGGCGAAGTTAGTATTTTGGCGAATTCCGGTTGATAGGTGAGATTTTGGTCCGAGGGTCGGGATAGAATTCCGAGAGTTGCTGTAGCTTTGTTATGTGATTTGGGATGTGTGTGCAAAATTTCAGGTCATTCGGAGGTGATTTGGTTGGGTTTTTGATTGAATGCGTGTTTCGGAAGTTTTAGAAGAACTTAGGCTTGAATCCGATGTAATTTGATGGTTTTGGTATTGTTTGAGGTGTTTTGATGATTGGAACAAGTTTGAATGATGTTTTAGGATGTGTTGGTGCTTTTGGTTGAGGTCCCGGGAGCCTCGGGGTGATTTTCGATGGCTAACGGGAAGATTTAAACTTGGAAAATATTGCAGAAACTTCAGATCAGCTGTTGCAGAAGAAATGGGTCTTCGCGTTCGCGTTGGTGAGTCGCGAACGCGTAGAAGGAAAATGCAGGACCAGGTGTTGAGTCATCGCGTTCGCGTGAAGGCATACGCGCTCGCGTATATGGAGTTGGGTCCCAGGGCTGTTGCCCTTCGCGTCCGCGTGGAGCAGTACGTGTTCGCGTAGGCTTAGGGGTTCAGACCTTCGCGTTCGCGTGAGTGTAAACGCATTCGCGAAGGGTATTTTTGGCAGTAGCAGATTTTGTTCATCGCGAACGCGAGAGGTCCCTCGCGTCGCATAGAGGAAAAGAAGTCTGGACAGAAGGGTTTTACTAAATATTTCATCCGCGAACCAATTCTTATTTCCACCATTTTTGAGCAACCTTGAGAGCTTTTGGACGGGAATTGAAGAGGATTTCGACGGGGATTGATTGGAGGTAAGTCCTATGAACTAAAAACACGTTTTTATTGTGAATTTAGACTGAAATACCAAGGAAATAAGGAGTTAGAATGGAGGTTAGGGCTTGAAACTTAAGAGAGTTAAAATGGGGATTTGAGGGGTCATTTTGACTCCGATTTTGGTAATCTTTATATGTATAGACTCGAGGCGAGATAAGGAGTCCGTTGATGTTAAATTTTCTGATTTTCGAGAAGTGGGCCCGGGGCTCGGGTTTTGCTAATTTTGAGGTTTTCGCTATTTTTCGAATGTCTTCGATTGGGTATTGTTCCATTGGCATATTGTGACGTATTCGTTGTGGTTTTGGTCAGATTCGACGCGCTAGGAGGTCGATTTGAGAGGCAAAGGCGTCGCGAGCTAGAGATTTTGCCGGTTCGAGGTGAGTAATGATTGTAAATGATATTTTGAGGGTTTGAAACCCCGTATCTGCACGCCGTAGTGATAGAGGTAACTTCCACGCCGGATAGCGAGCGTGGGGTAGAGCACCATTGGGGATTGTGAGTTAGTCCGTCCCGATAGATGAATATACTGCGTATTTGACTGAAATTCACTTATTATCATTTTAATTGAGCTGATTGCTATATTTGGGCTTCGTGCCAATTGATTGAATCCTTCAGGGACTGTTATTAATGGTTTCTTACCATTTGTGCATATCATTGAACTCAGTCCTAGTATTTAATACCGTTTTGCAAACTCAGCCACCTTTTCTTAAACTTGAAACCTAATTAATATTTTTAATGAAGTTTGGGCTGAATATTTCTATATGATTGTGCCCGAGGGGCTTATGTGATTTTGGACTGAGTATAGGATCGGGCTACACGCCGCAGCGATATGATATTGATATTGATATGAGGCCGAGGGCCTAGTTGATGCCACGAGATGGCTTATTATTGTGCTTGGGCCGTAAGGGGCCCCTCCCGGAGTCTACACACCCCCAGTGAGCGCCGTCGACGATAAACAGATCGGGCTGCACGCCGCAGAAGTACTAGTACTGTTCTGTGTGTTTACTTTATCTTATTTGCTTGCCTTTACCTGTTGTTTGTGCTACTTCATGTGATATCTACCGGTTTGCCTGACATTATCTGTTAATTGAGTGTGGTGCCCGAGGGGCGGACTTCTATGCTTATCTGCACTATTTGAATTGCATTCGTTTGCATACTGTTGAAGAAGTCATTTTCAAAAAAGGTTTTAAACTGAGCTATGATATTTCTAAAGATTTCACAGCTTCACTATTTTTCTCAAAGGGTTTTACACTGCTCCTGTATAGCATGATGGTTTACTTTACGTGATTTCTTACTGCTCAGTTGTCATTTACCCTTATTACTCACTGAGTTGGAGTACTCACTTTACTCCCTGCACCTCGTGTGCAGATGCAGGTATCTATTCTCCCGGTAGCGGGTTTTTGGCTGATCAAAGGCAGAGTTATATGAGTATAGGAGGTGACTGCCAGCGTTCGCAGCACCATTTTCCACTCTTTTGTTCGTTATTTTAGTTTTGTATTTTAGAGACCTTGTAGTGGATTTACATTCTGATAGATGCTCGTGACTTGTGACACCCCGATTAGGGCTGTATAGGGTTGTAATTTTGCTAATTAATTTTACTACGTCACATTTTGGCTGTTATTCATGTTTAATTTATTTTTGAAAAGACGAGTTGGGTTAGTTGGCTGGCCTCGTCTTCACGAGAGATGCCATCACGACCAGTACGGGGTTTGGGTCGTGACAAGTTGGTATCAGAGCCTAGGTTACTAGGTCTTACGAGTCATGAGCAGGTTTAGTAGAGTCTTGCGGATCGGTACGGAGACGTCTGTATTTATCCTCGAGAGGCTATAGAACCTTTAGGAAAACTTCACCTTCTTGTAATCTTATCGTGCGTCCTTGATTCAGCTTGAAAAGTAACTCTTGAAATTCCTTCCACGCGTTCGTATGCCATGAGCGCTCAGTATCAGATGTGCCTTGATGGCTTGTGATTCCCCGATCGAGGGGCGAGATGTGATTTCTATGAGTTGATGTTGGGGCCAGTCTGAAGGACTTGGGGCCGGATCTTTGCTTATGGCTTGAGCACCGAGGTGCTGATTGTGTGATCAAGTGTTTTTGAACTTATATGTTCGGTAGTGTCCCTATTAGTGGAAGTGACGGCTGGGTAGCTATGTGAAAAGTGTATTAGTACTGCGAGATGTATCTATTTGACTTGGAAGTGACGAGGAAGGTCTGCTGGATGATAAATGAACTATTAAGTGTATGATTTCCATTGTGATTGGATGTGTAGCTCTGAGTTATGGGCGCGTGAAGAATCTTTTCGCGTCTCCTAGTTGAGAGAGAAGTAAATTTCATGTTGCGGTATGAGTTCAAACTCAGGAAGACTAAGTGGCTGTGTAATGTGTATGACGGTGGAAGGTATACGGAAATGTTATAGTGAGGGGAAGCAGGTGGGTTATCTCCTGCGGAGTGTTCTGAAGTGGTGTGATCCTTATGTGTATGTTAGAAGATCTCATGTGTAATTGAAGGGTACGTGTTGAAATTTGAAATTTCGGGTCGCTTAGGAGAGTGGGCTTAACTGTTGTGGGGATGAATGCGAGATTTGCAGAAGATTTACAGTACTGGATGATTTGTGTTTTCACAAACTTATAAATGATTTGAGTTCAATCTCACTATGGTATTGTGGCATCAATAGAGTAAAAGTGTTATGAGTTATTGAGTGTGTCTTGATCTTTGGCTTCGAGCCAAGTGGGGGAGTCTGCTGTGAGCAGTGGAATGCACGATTAGGTGCTATGTTAGTTCCAGTTTGGGGCGTGCAAGTGAATTAGCTATGGCTAGAGAAAAGGAATATTTTGACAAAGTTTATATTATGCTTCATAAGGTATGAGAATCACGGAATGTCTAGAGTGTTGTTGGTAAAGAATGCTCGGCGCATAGAGCAGGAAGTTGCTTGGTTGTACTGGGATGAGGATTTCATTTTTGCGGTATCGGAGTGCTAATGGGGCACGGGTGGTTCTGTTCGTTAGGTCAGGTAATTTGCAGTTTGAATAAGAGTGAATGACTTTTGAGAATGGTTCTAATGTGTTCAAGATTCTACAGGGAACAATCGGGTATCTTAAGGTTGTGTGTGTGGTTAGAAACTGTGTTTTCATTGGAAGAGGTTCAGATTTGTGATATTTTTATGTTAGTTATGGGATTCTACGTATCAGTATTAGGAAAGTAAAGGTAGCAGATTTAGATTCGCAGGAAGTTCCTCGGAGTAAAGTACTCTGGAATGTGGTGTTTCTGGGAATATTTGAGAGAGTATTCAGCAGCTTATGGGTCCTGGACAGTGTGGCCTTGTGCTTGGGTCTCGTGTAGTGAGCTTGGGATTGAGAGATTGTGGTACTACAGCAAGAGGGAGCATCAAGTTGAAAATGAATTAGAAGGAAATTCAGGTAGATGGAATGGTTTGATAGTAGACCGAATCGGTATGGTAAGGATATGATCAATTCTTTATATGTGTTCGAGGTAATGGGTTCTTACAGGTATTTTGCAGCAATGCTCATGGGCTTTGATGGCTTGCTTAGCTTAGTCTAGTTAGAAGGATTCGGTTCTAGCAGTTTAATTTGTGCAAATGGAATTGGGAGAGTTCTTGTTGATTTCTACCACGACTGGAACGGTGCATTTTCTACGAATATGAGAGGTATGGGGTGTGTAATGATTTTCTTCTAGGTAGGATCAATGGAAAGTTCTTGACTAGTTGAGTACGTAGATGTTTGTGGCTCGGAAGGGATATGAAGTTCTCGTGTTATCCTGGGATGGTTTGGCACATGCGATATGTTGTGTAGGATTTAGATTTGGCATGAGTAAGGTCACAGTTCAGGTTTGAATGGAAGGTCATAAATTCTTAGGCAGCGGGCAGTTTCAGATAATTAGAGAAATGAGCTTCAGATGATTTGAGGAATGATCTTCAGATGATTACGAGGGTATATGTTTCAGAAAGAGGCAATGTGATTAAGTTGATGGTACTTCGGTAGTATTGCAGCACTTCTTGTCAGATCGGCTGCTGATATTCGAGTTTGCTTGGCAGCACAGAAGAATCTTAGAGTATCTCTCGTGGAATGATTGAGTACTAGAGGCGAGTTATATATGCGAGTGGCGAAATTGGGATCGGATATGGTAATTCGTGTGTTTTATGGACTTGGAGATTGGAAGTTCTCATATACAGGTTAGCTCGTGGTTGTGGATGACGAAATGTGGGTAAGTTAGTCAGATGTTAGTTCCCGACATCAAATTGTGCGTGGCTCTCGATTTTAATCGTAGTCTTGAGATGTTTCATGTGTAACAGTGTTTGGATAGGATCGCGCATTGTAGCGAGGCTACGTGGAAACATGACCTTTCGGGGTAGATTCATGTGTTCTATTTCTATGATGTGAGACGGGGTCTCAGCTTTGTGTTGTGATGGTACTGATGAGCTTGAGATACAACTCTTTCGTTTGGGGTCATTTTCATGATTTGAGGATATTCAGACCGTTTCTTATTGGTGCGCGAATTACGTAAGTTGTGGTTTAGGCCTGTATTGATGTGGCATGTCGCCAGAGAGGTGTGTTGGATTCGAGGTGATCGTTGGGGTCATTAATGAATACGAACAGATTTGATTTCAGCTTGTTGGAAGGAAAATATCGAGGTTCGGCTCGGAAATCTGCTGTGGTATTAGCCAAAAGGGAAGTGACTTCATGAATGGTTGACCTGAGAGATGGTTACAGTTTATTGCATGTTTCATTTATCATTGGCAGTATATGGAAATGTTGGAATGAGACTTTAGTTGATAGGAGGTTTTCTACCGGTATACGAGTGTTGTGTGCAGCTGCTGTGAATGGAAGTTATCACTACATGTGTTTGAGTTACGTGGTATATTAGATAATTGCATTTGAGGTTGCAGGCAGGGGTTATTACAGCTGGTTCGGGCTTATTCTGAATAGAGATGTGAGGTTCTGATCTTGTGTATGATTTTGGAAAGTGAAATGTGGTTCTATGGCTTATGGGCTAGATTGGATGGTGAAATATCAGTTACAATGTGTTATCGGGCCTATATGAGATAGGGTGACGTGGGATCCCCCCCGGGTATGTGCATGGTAAGGTTATTCAGCGAGTGGTTGGCTTTTAGAACAACTCTGGGTACGTTCGAGGAAGAACGTGTGTTTAAGTGGGGGAGGATGTAACGACCCGATCGGTCGTTTCGAGCTTTTGCACTTTGATCGCCAGTTCTCGGGCATGAGTTGCCTCGTGTTATGTATTGTGACTAATGTAGATCGTTGGTTTTGGTTTTCAAGAAAATTTGGAAGGAATTTGAAAGAACAGTTTCAGTTGAAAGCCTTGAATTTGAAAGGTTTGACCAAGAGTTGACTTATTTGTATATGAGCTCGGATCGGAGTTTTTATGATTTGGTTAGCTTCGTTAGGTGATTTGTGACTTAGGAGCGTGATCGGAATTGGTTTTGGATGTCCGGTGTAGAATTAGGTTTGAATTGGCGAAGTTAGTATTTTAGCGAATTCCGGTTGATAGGTGAGATTTTGATCCGAGGGTTGGAATGGAATTCCGAGAGTCGCTGTAGCTTCGTTATGTGATTTGGGATGTGTGTGCAAAATTTCAGGTCATCCGGAGGTGATTTGGTTGGGTTTTTGATCGAATGCGTGTTTCGGAAGTTTTAGAAGAACTTAGGCTTGAATCCGATGTAATTTGATGGTTTTGGTGTTGTTTGAGGTGTTTTGATGATTGGAACAAGTTTGAATGATGTTTTAGGATGTGTTGGTGCTTTTGGTTGAGGTCCCGGGAGCCTCGGGGTGATTTCGGATGGCTAACGGGAAGATTTAAACTTGGAAAATATTGCAGAAACTTCAGATCAGCTGTTGTAGAAGAATTGGTCTTCGCGTTCGCGTTGGTGAGTCACGAACGCGTAGAAGGAAAATGCAGGACCAGGATTTTTGACCTTCGCGTTCGTGTCTGGGGCCTCGCGATCGTGAAAGGGTCAGGTGTTGAGTCATCGCATTCGCGTGAAGGCGTACGCCTTCGCGTATAAGGAGTTGGGTCCCAGGGCTGTTGCCCTTCGCGTCCGCGTGGAGCAGTACGCGTTCGCGTAGGCTTAGGGGTTCAGACCTTCGCGTTCGCGTGAGTGTAACCGCGTTTTGCGAAGGGTATTTTTGGCAGTAGCAGACTTTGTTCATCGCGAACGCGAGAGGTCCCCCGCGTTCGCATTGAGGAAAAGAAGTCTGGACAGAAGGGTTTTATTAAATATTTCATCCGCGAACCAAGTCTTATTTCCACCATTTTTGAGCAACCTTGAGAGCTTTTGGACGGGAATTGAAGAGGATTTCGACGGGGATTGATTGGAGGTAAGTCCTATGAACTAAAAACACGTTTTTATTGTGAATTTAGACTGAAAAACTAAGGAAATAAGGAGTTAGAATGGAGGTTAGGGCTTGAAACTTAAGAGAGTTAAAATGGGGATTTGAGGGGTCATTTGGACTCCGATTTTGGTAATCTTTATATGTATAGACTCGAGGCGAGATAAGGAGTCTGTTGATGTTAAATTTTCTGATTTTCGAGGCCCGGGGTCTCGGGGTTTTTGCTAATTTTTGAGGTTTTTCGCTATTTTTCGATTGTCTTCGATTGGGTATTGATCCATTGGCATATTGTGACGTATTCGTTGTGGTTTTGGTCAGATTCGATGTGCTAGGAGGTCGATTTGAGAGGCAAAGGCGTCGCGAGCTAGAGATTTCACCGGTTCGAGGTGAGTAATGATAGTAAAATGATATTTTGAGGGTTTGAAACCCCGTATCTGCACACCGTAGTGCATATTGAGGTGACTTGCACCGTCGGAATAGCGAGCGTGGGGTAGAGCACCGTTGGGGATTGTGACTTAGTCCGTCCCGGTAGATGAATATACTGCGTATTTGACTGAAATTCACTTATTATCATTTTAATTAAGCTGATTGCTATATTTGGGCTTCGTGCCAATTGATTGAATCCTTCAGGGATTGTTATTACTGGTTTCTTACTATTTGTGCATATCATTGAACTCAGTCCTAGTATTTAATACTGTTTTGCAAATTCAGCCACCTTTTCAAACTTGAAACCTAATTAATATTTTAATGAAGTTTGGCTGAATATTTCTATATGATTGTGCCCGAGGGGCTTTATGTGATTTTGGACTGAGTATAGGATCGGGCTGCACACTGCAGCGGTATGATATTGATATTGATATGAGGTCGAGGTCCTAGTTGATGCCACGAGATGGCTTATTATTGTGCTTGGGCCGTAAGGGCCCCTCCCGGAGTCTGCACACCACCCCAGTGAGTCCATCGACGATAAACGGATCGGGCTGCACGCCGCAGTGGTATGTGGAGCGGGCCCACCGCAGCGTACTAGTACTGTTCTGTGTGTTTACTTTATCTTATTTGCTTGCCTTTACCTGTTGTTTGTGCTACTTCATGTGATATCTACCGGATTGCCTGACATTATCTATTAATTGAGTGTGGTTCCCGAGGGGCGGACTTCTGTGTTTATCTGCACTATTTGAATTGCATTCGTTTGCATACTGTTGAAAAAGTAATTTTCAAAAGAGGTTTTAAACTGAGCGAAGATATTCTAAAGATTTCACAGCTTCACTATTTTTCTCAAAGGGTTTTACACTGCTCCTGTATAGCATGATGGTTTGCTTTACGTGATTTCTTACTGCTCAGTTGTCATTTACCCTTATTACTCACTGAGTTGGAGTACTCACTTTACTCCCTGCACCTCGTGTGCAGATGCAGGTATCTATTCACCCGGTAGCGGGTTTTTGGCTGATCGGAGGCAGAGTTATTATGAGTTAAGGAGGTGACTGCCAGCTTTGCAGCACCAGTTTTCCTCTCTTTTGTTTGTTATTTTCAGTTTTGTATTTTAGAGACCTTGTAGTGGATTTACATTCTGATAGATGCTCGTGACTTGTGACACCCCGATTAGGGCTTGTGGGGTGTAATTTCGCTAATTAATTTTAACTACGTCACATTTTGGTTTGTTATTCATGTTTAAATTATTTTTAAAAAAGACGAGTTGGGTTAGTTGGCTGGCCTCGTCTTCACGAGGGGCGCCATCACGACCAGTGCGGGGTTTGGGTCGTGACAGTAAAACTCTGGAAAACTCATTTTCATGCATTGGAGTTGATTCATTTAGCGTTTATTGATGTAATTAAGTAACTTGTGATTAGATACGAGCGAATTGGTGGTGGAATCAAGGGGTAAAGCTATAATTGAATCGTGAATTGTGTTCGTGGCATCGAGGTAAGTGTTTGGTCTAACCTTAGCTTGAGGGATTAGGAGTTGTGTCTATTTGCTACGTGTTAATTGTAGAGTACAACGTATAAGCATGGTGACAAGTATCTATACGTCAGTGTCAAGGATGCCCGTGAGTCTTGTGTTATAAATTGCTATGACTCCGTTGGGCTTATTGTGCCTCGCATGTTATTATTATCATTGTTCCCTTGCCGGGATGTTTGTTTGAATATTATTATTCCCTTGCTGGGATATTGTTGAGATATCATTATTCCCTTGTCGGGATGTTTGTTTGATATTATTGTTCCCCTT
>NW_017673278.1:134199-142425 GCF_001879085.1 Nicotiana attenuata
ATTTTTCAAGGATTTCTTCTTCTCCAAATCAATTGTAAGTCGTTTTTAACTAACTTCCTTCAATTCTTAACATCTTTTAACATGATTTCACCTTCAAATCAATGATTTTTATGGGGAAAATTGGGTGTTTTGGGTAGAACCTAGGTTTTTCAATAATTGGGGATTTGGACCTCAATTTGAGGTCCGATTTCAAAATAAATTATATATTTGAGTTCGTGGAAGAATGGGTGATCGGGTTTTGGTTCGAACCTCGGGTTTCGACCATGTGGGCCCGGGGACGATTTTTGACTTTTTGGGTAAAACTTTGGAAAACTCATTTTCATGCATTGGGGTTGATTCATTTAGCGTTTATTTATGTAAATAAGTAACTTGTGACTAGATACGAGCGAATTGATGGTGGAATCAAGGGGTAAAGCTATAATTGAATCGTGAATTGTGTTCGTGGCATCGAGGTAAGTGTTTGGTCTAACCTTAGCTTGAGGGATTAGGAGTTGTGTCTATTTGCTACGTGTTAATTGTAGAGTACGACGTATAAGCATGGTGACGAGTATCTATACGTCGGTGTCAAGCATGCCTGTGAGTCTTGTGTTACAAATTGTTATGACTCCGTTGTGGTTTATTGTGCCTCACATGTTATTATTATCATTGTTCCCTTGCCGGGATGTTTGTTTGGATATTATTGTTCCCTTGCCGGGATATTGTTGAGATATCATTGTTCCCTTGCTGGGATGTTTATTTGCTAATATTCCTCCCTTGGCGGGATTCCTTGTGATTATTGTTGGCAATAAAATGGGAGCGGGTGGTACGCCTACCACAAGATATAATGAAATGGGAGCGGGTGATACGCCTACCACAAGATATAATGAAATGGGAGCGGGTATGCCTACCACAAGTTATAATGAAATGGGAGCGGGTGGTACGCCTACCACAAGATAAATGAAATGGGAACGGGTGGCACGCCTGCCACAAGATACAAGAAATGGGATCGGGTTGCACGCCTGCAACAAGATGTGAAAAGAAAGTGAAATCTGCTTTTGTTTCCTTATTCTTGGTAGTGGTTGGATTTTAATCCCTTTATAATTCTCTTGATATTCTATTTTTACCTGTTATTCCCCGAAGCATGTTTCCCCCTCCCATATTTACTTGTTTATTTCTGTATTTCTTTTCCGCTGTATATATTTGAAATGCACAGGTTTTATGTGGTAGTCTAGTCCTAGCCTCGTCACTACTTCGCCGAGGTTAGGCTAGACACTTACAGCTTGTTTGGATGGTTGTTACCTATTGTATTGTATCGTATTGTTACTGTAAATACAATGTTTGTTTTGATTGTTACTTAAATTTTATTGTATCGTATCGTTGAATCCGTCGTTACGTAACGACGAAATGTGCTACTATATGTAACGACCGATTTGGTGTGGTTACGTCGTTACCTTATCTTTTTCTCTCATCTCACCCTTCATTAGTATTAAATAATTTTATTTTATCATTTACCCTACATTTTTATATAATAATTTATCTCGTATTATAATTTTTCTTTGTAATATTGCAAGTTTATTGCTTGTGTATGATATCACAAAACAATGACAAACGATACAATCTATCCAAACATATATTCATCAAACGATACAGTACAACACAATACAATACGATACAATACATTATAAAATGATATGTAACAACCATCCAAACAAGCTTTTACCAGCACATGGGGTCGGTTGTGCTGATACTACACTCTGTACTCTTTTGTGCAGATCCTAGTGCTGTAGATTTCAGACAGTAGACTAGGTGGCTACCTTCAGTCCACGCGGAGATCCAAGGTAGACCTGCAGGCGTCCGCAGGCCCTGGCGTCTCCTCTATCTTCTATTCCCTGTTTCATCTTCCTTGTTTCAGAAACAGTGTACTGTTATTTCTTCAGACTTTGTGTGTAGTGACTCTTAGACTGTCTGTGACACTGTGATACTAGGTTTTGGGTGGTTAAGGCTTGAGTAATTGTAATAGACATAGATTCCAGATATTTCATTATTTTTTTCCGCATAATTTAACTTTCCGCTGTGTGAGGCCCCGTAAAATTTTTGGCTCAAAACCTAGTATCTTGTGGTGTCAACTCCGAATATGTGTTAGGAATGCGTAGAATAAAGCTCGCCGCGGTTCGGACCCTTGGTATTGATCTAAGTTTGAAAAAAATCAAAAGAATCAATTTCCCAGAAAAATGCCATTATGCGGTCAAGAATGCGGTCGCAGATCTGGTATGCGGACCGCATTCCTATCGCATAGTGAAGCTGTGGTTTGGTTAAACTTGAGGTCAAGATGCGGTCCAAGATGCGACCGCATAATTGATATGCGGGCCGCATTTCTACCGCAGAGTGGAACAGAAGAGCTGTCAAAATTAATGTTGAAAATGCGGTCTATTATGCGATCGCATAACCAATATGCGGACCGCATAATCGTCGCATAAGCTCCTCAGGGATTTGTGAAGGTCAGTTCTGCGGTGCACAATGCGACCGCATAACAGGAATGCGTACCGCATTCCTGTCGCAGACCCAAACAGATTCATCAGAGTTTTGGGGGCAATTCTGCAGTCCCATCTGCGGATCGCATTTCTGTTCTGCGATCGCAGAATGCGACCGCAGATCTTGCTCGGCTTCTTTTTTTCTAAATTTTAAAACCCGACCCCTTTTGTAATAAAACACCCAACCCCTCATTCTTTAACGATCTTCTACACAAAATAAGAGAGAGGAAGAGAGGGGCTTGAGAGAGAAAGTCATCTCCTCCAAAATTTGATTCTTCAAAGCTATCCGGGCCGGGAAATCTCAAACTTATCTTCATCCCCTTTCTCCTGCAGGTAAAATCCCTGACCCTTTTTATTGAATTTCAGGTTTAAATTAAGGGGGGGGGGGGAGTCTCATGCATTGGTTCTTGGAAATAATGGCAAAAATTGTGCATGCGTGTTTATTAAAACCTAAAACCTAGTGGGGGTAATTGGGTGGGAGCAAAGACTTATGCAAAGAAGGGATTGATAACCTAAGTATGTTCGGGTAGTGGTTTTGAACCTTGAATTCTAAGTTACGAGTATTAATTTGTGCACTATATTGCCGTTGCTAGATTTCGGTGAATTGGAAGCAGAAATTAAAAAGGGATTCTACTCCAGGTATGTATGGCTAACTTTAACCTTTGTAAAATCGCCCTGGTTGGTGTCCAAATACTTGGTATGTGATACCTTCATGGCTTAGTTGTGAAGTTAAACTCTTGCGAGTAGTATGTGTTTCCTTGTGTAAACCATTTGTGAATTCATGTCAATGTTGTGCCTTAAACGTTGTTGGTTAAGACGTCCGATATGGTTGTGTAAGTAAATGGCAATAAACCAAGTTGTAATTGCGAATGTNTTTTCTAGTTTTCAACAAATCCAAAACGACTAAAAACTTCTAGAAAAATCTTCTACAAAAAATGCAATTATGCCGAAAATACCAATTAAGCTACAATTGAATGGGAATTGATCTTGATTTTATTCTTGAGTCCCAATTTTTCATTGAAACCAAAACAACATAAAAATACTGAAGGAAACAGAGAAGAAAAAAATGTCAGCAAATTGGGATATTAAAAACGCAAATTTGTGAAAACAAAAGGAAAAGAATGATTTCAAATAGGGAATCTGCAAGGCGATCTAGGATGAAGAAACAAAATCTTGTGCAAGAATTGACAGCAAATTACAAGCTGCCAACAGAACCATTGTGGCTAAAATTGTAGAGACTACAGAGAGGTTGACATTTTGCACTGCTCAGAATAATGTGTTGAGGGCACAGGAAATAGAGTTAACATTTTGCACTGCTCAGAATAATGTGTTGCCGGCCCTTCATTTTTTAAATATAATTATATATTTTTTAAGTTCTAACCTAAAAAAAGATAAATATTTAAAAGTTAAAAAAATCTTATTGAAAAAATTTCACAGAACTTAATAACTTTTTATACTGTTCCAATATACCACAATAAATACTAAAAAGGTAAAAGTCAAGACTATATTTCATTCACTAAAAGTCAAAACTCAAAAAAAAATATTCAAGAGAACGTCCATGACGCTTATGGGATATCCAACACACACATCATTTCATCAAACACATTTGAATCCGCTTGTGAGAAGGTTTGCTTAACATCCTTACTTTTATCTACATTTACAATTCGTATGCAATATTAATTAGTTAAATACTAAGAATAATTAAATTTTTAAAACTAATTAATGTTTTAAGACTTTGATCTTTTAATATGATGAGCTTAATAAACTTTAAGCTTGGGATACTCTTCTTGTTATATTTTGTGTCATATACTTTTTATATTTTATATATTTTAAATACGTATTTTATTAGGCCCACGGGCCGGCCCAGCCCAGCCTTCTTCAAGCCTCACGTGCCACGGGCTTACTCGGGCTGGGCTTAAAAGCCTCGTTTATAAATGGGCTCCAAATATCCTAGCCCAGCCCTGCTAAATCACGGGTTGGGCTGGGCTGGCCCAACGGGCCAAGCCCATATTGACGGCTCTAATCAAGTGCTTTATATAGTAGTAATATTTTGTGCTTTATATATATGGTTGTTGTATTGGTCAAAATCTGACCGTTGTGGTTGACCCAACTGGGACCCCGTCCAAACGGCGGGATAAGGAAAGACGCCATGATTTGCTCCAAACCATGTACTCACAGTGTCCGCTAAGTGGAAGAACAATACTCAGGGAATGACGAAAACGGACGTGGTATGAAGGTGCCTCGACCCAAAAACATAGCAAGGACTCCATGACTATATATAGGGAGGGAACCTTCCTAGAAAAGGGAGGCATTTTCTCTCTTTCCTCTCCTCTGTAATCTTCTTAGGAAAAGGAAGACAAAACAATCTTCCATTGATTATGTAAAATAGTCATCACCATCAATTGGTGAGAGAAGAAATGAAAAACCTCAATAAGTTTGTGTAACGACCCGACCCGTTGTCACGTGAGTTACCGCCCCGTTTTCCTCATTTTCTGCTTTCTTATGTTTCATTATAAGAGTCTTGGGTGAATGTGTCGAATTGGATTGGTTTTGGAAGGAAATGAGACACTTAGTCTCTTTAAGGAAGGTTTGTTTTGGAAAAGTCAACCGGATGTTGGCTTATGAGTTAGAGGGTTCGGATGTGATTCCCGGTGATTCGGTTAGCTTCGGGGGATGATTTGTGACTTAGGAGCGTGATCGAAATTGGTTTTGGAGGTCCGGTGTAGAATTAGGCTTGAATTGGCGAAGTTAGTATTTTGGCGAATTCCGGTTGATAGGTGAGATTTTGATCCGAGGGTCGGAATGGGATTCCGAGAGTTGCTATAGCTTCTTATGTAATTTGGGATGTGTGTGCAAAATTTCAGGTCATTCGGAGGTGATTTGGTTGGGTTTTTGATCAAATGCGTGTTTCGGAAGTTTTTGAAGAACTTAGGCTTGAATTCAGTGAGAATTGATGATTTTAGTGTTGTTTGATGTGTTTCAATGATTGGAGCAAGTTTGAATAATGTTTTAGGATGTGTTGGTGCTTTTGGTTGAGGTCCCGGGAGCCTCGGGGTGATTTCGGATGGCTAACGGGAAGATTTAAACTTGGAAAATATTGCAGAAACTTCAGATCAGTTGTTGCAGAAGAATTGGTCTTCGCGTTCGCGTTGGTGAGTCACGAACGCGCAAAAGGAAATTGCAGGACCAGGATTTTGACCTTCGCGTTCGCGTCTGGGGCCTCGCGATCGCGAAAGAGTCAGGTGTTGAGTCATCGCGTTCGCGTGAAGGCATACACGTTCGCGTATAAGGAGTTGGGTCCCAGGGCTGTTGCCCTTCGCGTCCGCGTGGAGCAGTACGCGTTCGCGTAGGCGTAGGGGTTCAGACCTTCGCGTTCGTGTGAGTGTAACCGCGTTCGCAAAGGGTATTTTTGGCAGTAGCAGATTTTGTTCATCGCGAACGCGAGAGGACCCTCGCGTTCGTATAGAGGAAAAGAAGTCTGGACAGAAGGGTTTTATTAAATATTTCATCCCCGAAACAAGTCTTATTTCCACCATTTTTGAGCAACCTTGAGAGCTTTTGGACGGGAATTGAAGGTGATTTCGACTGGGTGTGATTGGAGGTGAGTTCTATGACCTAAATACATGATTTAATGGTAGAATTAACCTAGAAATTTGTGAAAATTCATCAAAAAGGGGAAAAGCTAGGGCTTGGAATTTAATATTTCAAAGTGGGATTTGATGGGTCATTTGGGCTCGGATTTGGGAGTTTTTGGTATGTATAGACTCGTGGCGAGAGAAGGAATCCGATGATGTTAAATTTTCTGATTTTCGAGAAGTGGGCTCGGGGCTCGAGTTTTGCAAATTTCGTGAATTTTGATATTTTTGAGTCTTTTATGTTCCCTTAGCCTATTGTAACATATTCGTTGTGGTTTTGATCAGATTCGACGCGCGAGGAGGTCGATTTGCGAGGCAAGGGCATAGCGAGCTAGGATTTTGGCCGGCTTGAGGTGAGTAATGATATTAAATGATATCCTGAGGGTTTGAAACCCCGGATTTGCACAACGTAGTGCTGTATTGAGGTGAAACACGCGCTTAATGGCGAGCGCAGGGTTGTTTACTACTGGGGATTGTGACTTGGTCCGTCCCGATTAATATTTTTACCGCGTATTTGACTGAAATGTATTTGTTACCAACATGATTTGGGCCTATTGCCATATTTTGGGCTTCATGCCGACTACTTGAATCCTTCGTGGATCTTTATCACTGTTTCCTCACTATTTTGATATACTACTTGAACTCAGTCCTGTTGATTATACTGTTTTACAAACTCAGCTGCTTTAATTGAACTTTGAGACTTAAATGATATTTCCACTGTTGTTTGGGCTGAGCACTACTATTTTATTGATGCCTGAGGGGCTTATGATATTTTCTGGACTGAGTGAGGCCGAGGGCCATATGTGAGGAGGCTTTCAGGCCTCGAGTGTGATGTGAGGAGGCTTTCAGGCCTCGAGTGTGATGTGAGGAGGCTTTCAGGCCTTATGTGTGATGTGAGAAGGCTTTCAGGCCTTATGTTGATATAGCGCTTGGGCCGTAAGGGGCCCCTCCGGAGTCTGCACACCCACAGTGAGCGCGGGTACCCATATGATCTGAGAGTGAGCCCGAGGGGCTGATATTATGCTGAGTGACTGATACTGAGCCCGAGGGGCTGATACTGCTCTGAGCGATTGATACTGGGCCCGAGGGGCAGATTTCTACTCACTATTTACTTGTTGTTTTATCTGATTTACCTGTTTTTTAAAACGGAGTATTTCATTTGACTNCGTGTGCCCAGTCAGGCCATGGGTAGGGGATCTGCTCAGTCGTCCGGTTCTTCAGTCGCCACACCATCTGTGCGTCCTCCAGCCCCAGCGGGCCGTGGTACCGTTAGGGGTAGAGCCCGTGGTAGAGGTGGACCCAGCTGGTTCTATGCTTTGAGTGGCCATCAGAGTGCAGAGGCTTCTCCAGATGTGGTTACAGGTATCTTGTCTGTTCAGGCCATTGATTGTTATGCTCTTATTGATTCGGGGTCCTCTTTGTCTTACGTCACCCCATTCATTGCTTCAAGCTCTGGGATAGAACCCGAACAGCTTCATGAGCCGTTCTCTATATCGACTCCGGTTGGTGATTCTATTACATCTGCGCAAGTTTATAGGAATTGTGTTGTCACGGTATGTGGTCGCGTTACCACGGCCGATCTTATCGAGCTTGGAATGGTGGATTTTGATGTGATTATGGGGATGGACTGGCTTTATTCGTGCTTCGCTAAACTTGACTGCCGAACGAGAGTCATGAGACTCGAGTTCCCTAATGAGCCGGTTATCGAGTGGAAAGGGAATGATGTGGTGCCGAAGGGTAGGTTTATCTCCTACCTTAAGGCTTCAAAGATGATTAAGAACGGATGTATCTATCATTTGGTCCGGGTGGCGGACACCACTTCAGAAGTGTCTACCCCCGAGTCCCTGCCAGTCGTGAATGAGTTTCTCGAAGTGTTTCCGGACGAGCTTCCAGGGATTCCGCCAGATAGGGAGATTGATTTCGGGATTGATATATTGCCAGATGCGCAGCCAATATCTATTCCACCATACAGAATGGCTCCAGCGGAGTTAAGGGAGTTAAAGGAGCAGCTGAAGGATTTATTAGAAAAGGGGTTCATACGGCCGAGTGTGTCGCCGTGGGGTGCTCCGGTTCTCTTGTCA
>NW_017673279.1:0-3059 GCF_001879085.1 Nicotiana attenuata
TGATAAATGCCCTCACGGGCACCATAAGGCAAAGTGAGTTGAGAGAAATCAAAAATGAGAGAGTCTTATTGGTGAAAACCTTCACGGGCACCTTGAGGCGATGGTAAGTTGAGAAAAAGACCGAAAATGAGAGAGGCTTGATGGTGAAAACCCACGGGCACCACAAGCCGAAAAAGGGTGTGATTCAGATCGGGCAAGCAGAGCATTGAAGCCCAGTTTCACGGCGAAAAGGTACAACGAGAGATGAACATCAGATTTGCTAAACAGAATAGGCTGCAGGTGCATGTCAAGGTCATCAGAGTCGGTGTCCACATCCGATAGGTTTCTACTTTGTAGTTTTCTTGTTAGGAATCATCTCTTCCCATTGTCCTCTACTCTGTTCTTTTGTTTTGTTTACTCCCTCTTCTTGAGTACGTCTGGTCAGAACAAGTAAGAAATGACTTCAAAATTTGCCACCGGCTTTCCAATTGCACAAAACGGGGTCTGGCTAACACGTCAAAATGTCATAAGTCAGGAAAAGTCAACAAGCTCATTGAGCTAATAACAATCGACATGCCTTGGGATTCGTGTAAAATACAAGGATTTGGTACATATCACTTCATGAACAATGAAACAAGATAGAGGGTGCTTGGTGAACAGATCAAAGATATTTTCTGTGAAAAGATTGGTGAACCAGTGACAAGCGAGGTATTCCAAGCAGAGATCTAAGTTATTGTTGGAGTATGGCAAGTAAAGAAGCAATAGATCTCGAGGCCAAGGCCATTGATTCAAATCAGGAACAAACAACATGCGCGCTGAGTTGGTAACAATTAATATGCTTGGGATTCCAGGTGAAACACAAAAGTTCGGTAAATGTCAGTACGAGCGGTGCAACAGATAAAGGGTAGTGGGCCTGAACGAGAAGAGGTGTTTTCCAGGTCAAGGCTTACAAAGGAAGTGGTTAGTCAAGGAATGAGTAAGGCCGTCGAATGGAAACCAAAATGAAGGAGCAACAGACCTCAAGGCCAAAGCCAGTAGTTAAGTCAAGAAAGAACAGCGTATACACAGAGTGGGGGGTAATGGACGTGCTTTGGGATTCATGCGAGACACAAAGGTTGGGTAGATGCCAGTTCATGAGCAATGCAACAGATAGAGGGTGTTGGGTCTGAATGGAGAAGAGGTATTTTCAATGGTAAAGATGACAGAGGAAAGTGGTTAGTCACCAAACAAGCAAGGTCTTCAAATGGAATCAGCGATCATGGGAAGAAAAGGAGCAATCACCTTCAAAGTTCAAGGCCATAAACCAACCACCGCATTTTTTAACTGAAAAGATTTTTCTTTGATTGGAACAGGGGCAAAAAGTTTTCATTGGTCTCGGAGAAACCCTCCTTAGGGAAAAAGCAAGCACCCAAAACAGGTATGACGGGAAATTCTCAGGACCCTCCTGGAAAATAGGACTTAGTTTAAATTTCAAAGCAATCATGAGTAGCATAATTTAGCATAAATAGGAATATAAGTTGGTTTCAAAGTTTGCACGTTTAAGATAGGATTCAATTAGGAGTTTTCAGGACCCTCCTGGATAATGGGATGTAGCTTTAAAGTTCGTTTCAGATAACAAGATATAGTGGGAGTCGTACCTTCAGTAGATATAACTTAGGTTAAAACTATCTTTTAACTAGAAGTTATCAGGACCCACCTGGATAATGGGGAGTAGTTTAAGACCTTTTAGACAACAAATGTAGTGGGGGTAATACCTCTAGGGGATATAACTTAGGTTCATAATTATTAGAAATTGTCAGGACATCCCTGGATACTAGGACTTAGCTTTCAAATTCTTATAATAGTTGGCAGAATAATTCAGTTTAACACTTACCCATATGCCCAGCTACCAAACTGGGGCAGAAAATTTTCTTTGTTGTTTATTTTGTTGCAGTCAGGAACCCACCTGGAGAATAAGGGAATACTTTTCAAGTTCAGCAATCAGGAGCCCACCTGGAGAACAAGGGAATACTTTTCAAGCTTCAGCAGTCAGGCGCCCACCTGGAGAACAAGGGAAGTACAATTCAAATTATAGCTTTTAATATTTGATAACATGCTGTACCCAGTTATCAAACTGGGGCAGAAAATTTTCTTTGTTGTTTATTTTGTTGCAGTCAGGAGCCCACCTGGAGAACAAGGGAAGTAAAATTCAAATTTTAGCTTTTAATTTTTAATATTTTATAACATGCTGTACCCAGTGACCAAACTGGGGAAGAAAATTTTCTTTGTTGTTTATTTTGTTGCAGTCAGGAGCCCACCTGGAGAACAAGGGAATACTTTTCAAGTTTCAGCAGTCAGGTGCCCACCTGGAGAACAAGGGAAGTACAATTCAAATTTTAGCTTTTAATTTTTAATATTTGATAACATGCTGTACCCAGTTACCAAACCGGGGCAGAAAATTTTACTTTGTTGTTTATTTTGTTTGTCAGTCAGGAGCCCACCTACGAGAACAAGGGAATACTTTTCAAGTTTCAGTNATATTTGATAACATGTTGTACCCAGTCACCAAACTGGGGCAGAAAATTTTCTTTGTTTGTTTATTTTGTTGCAGTCAGGAGCCCACCTGGAGAACAAGGGAATACATTTCAAGTTTCAGAAGTCAGGAGCCCGCCTGGAGAACAGAGGCATACCTTTCAAGTTTCATAAGTCAGGACCCCGCCTGAAGAACAGAGGGAGTACAATTCAAATTTTAGCTTTCAAATTCTTATTAATATCTGGTAATATGATGCCCAGTCACCAAACTGGGGCAGAAAATTTTCTTTGTTTTGTCTATTTTGTTGAAATCAGGAGCCCGCCTGGAGAACAGAGGCACACATTTCAAGTTTCAGCAGTCAGGAGCCCGCCTGGAGAACAGAGGCATACATTTCAAGTTCTAGCAGTCAGGAGCCCGCCTGGAGGACAGAGGCATACATTTCAAGTTTTAGCAGTCAGGATCCCTCCTGGAGAACAGAGTTAGGAGCCCGCCTGGAGAACAGAGGCATACATTTCAAGTTTCAGCAGTCAGGAGCCCGCCTGGAGAACAGAGGCATACATTTCAAGTT
>NW_017673279.1:4311-58133 GCF_001879085.1 Nicotiana attenuata
TTTTTTTTGGAATCCGAAGGTGTATTCGCTGCTTCTTCTGTAATTGTTATAAAAGAAGTTTGAAAGTTCAGGTTCAATCTCCTTCTCTTTTGCATTTCTGTTTTTATTTAAGTGTTCTCGAATTGTAGATTCTGCCCAAAAATGGTTTGTTTTGTTCTGTGATCGAACTTCATGAAGGAGTCGAGTTTGGGTTCATCATTTAATCCTGATTCGTAGTCGAAACGATTTTTGGTGCATTCTTCTTGCTGACTAAATCTGTTCTCAATGGTGGTATGTGTTTGAGTATTTTTCAGTTAGTAGAAATCGATTTGAGTAGTCGTCTTCCATTTCATACATGTCTTGACGGTTATTCAGGCTCGAAGTATATTCTGAATCAAGGTGTCATCGCTTTCAAATGAACAATGTGTTCAGTTTCTTTTGGTGATCTTCTTTGCAATATGCTCTGGAGTTCGTGATGATTTAATTGAGCCATAAGGTTCAGAAAGTTAATTAATATTTCTGTAGTTGTTATACTTGAAATGTGTGGTCGACCTAGAATGGTTTTCACTGTTAGTTGTGGTGTTCTGATGGAGGATTCAGCACACAACTAGTCAATGGTTGTGCTAAGGCTGACCTCAAATCAATTGGTTCAAATATCTTAACAGTAGAGTTGCTGGAAGTCTTCTATGTGCTGATCGTTAAACTGTAGCTTTGTACTTGTTTTAGTCGACTGTATTTTAAATCTTATTACAATTTTTCATGGTTATTTTGTTTGACATGGTGCATTAGTCGAGCCAGTGCATATGTTGAAGGGTTTTGTCTAATGTGAGTCCTGCTATATTGTTCTCTGAATTAGGATCTTTGGTTGACGTCTCTACTGACTTGATGTTAGTATGCCCTTTTAAGAGTTTTGAAATGAAACCATTAGCCTAAAGGTTTAACAGATGTGAGGTCTGTTGGATGCCTTAACTGGATGAACTGATGTTTATTTAAATCAAACATTCTGAGTTAGTGTCTAAGCCTAAAAGTTAGCATGTTTACTTGAGTCAACTTCTGAGTTAGCCTGGGATCACTCCGCTGAAAATCTGCCCCGTTTGCACTGCCCAGGCAGTCTATTTGCACAATTTCGAGTGTAAATTCTGCACTGGTTGGCTTGCAGCAGCCCTGATTACCAGTAGTTCATGTTCTTATATGTGTTATGTTTGGTTTTTGATAAGATTGTTGGTTAGCTGCTGCCCTCCTCTATCATTTCTGATAAATTTTTTAGCAACACTTTGATTGGAATTGGAACTTTCTTTCCTTTTGGTTATTAAGATAACAGTAACATTGGTTGAGGATAGGGTTCAAAGGGATTAGGATTGTTTTATTTCAGCTGTACAAAATGGATAATAACAAAGAGTGGTAGTAAGCAATGAAGCATGTGTTGTTTGAATATGTTCGGATTTGGGGCTACATAACTTCAGGCTTTGACTACAATTTGTTTGGGCTCTCTCTTTCGTAGTTTCATTCGTAAGTGCTGTTAAAGTAGGAAGGGAAGTAAATATAATACATGAGGCATTTCGTACATTCTGCTTTAGGTACATAGAGTTGATTCTCCAAATATTGTGATTCAGTTATGCTAGAAGATCCTATGTTCACTGGTTGGTTTCAATTTCTTCTGGGATTCAGAATAGCTTTAAAGCTGTGGGAAAGGTTTGACTGTGAGTTCGTTGTTGTCTGTTGGCTGGGGTTTCAATTTCTTTTCTCTGATTTGTCAAGTTTCAGTTCTTGAGTGTGCTTCTTGGTACGATGAAATCTTCCTTGTATTTCTCCTGAATGAGTTAATGAGGAAATGAAAAACCTGCTGTTGGCATGTTTTTTTTTTTATACATTTGCTTTTCAAGTACAATGCATTAATGAATGTAGATATATTGACATACTGCCAAATGCGACATTCGAGCTCTATCTTGTCTTGTTGCAGATTTCTCTATGAAAGGACTAAAAGATGATTTCTTTTAGTTTGCCTTAACTTTATAACGCCATGATCCTTTCTTCCTCCTTCAGAGATATGCCTGTATTTCAATTGGTTTGTCCCTTGTTGACTTGTGAGAGTTATTAACAGAAGAGTTGCTACATGTTAGAATTGCAAGTTTGGTAGGGAGGTGAGCCGTACTAGGAAACACAAATAGCTTACGGCCCTCCAAAGTTTGGTTTAAATCCCCTTTTAAAAATTGGAACCGAGGTGTGCCGTGCCGAATAAAAATCACAATTGCATGGCCCTCGTTTTAATATTGTGTTGATCCTTAGAATTCGAGGCGTGCCGTTTAGCTAAATTCCATGGCCCTCGCAAAGTGCAAACGCGTAGTTGCTTTAGGCGCTTGTTTAATAATATTACTTTCCTAAATTCGGGTGCGCATTTATGTGACCCAAATCCAAATCTCAACGGTATTAAAATATGTCAAAAATCACGGGTGCATTTATGTGACGTGGTTCGAGACGTGTTTTAATAACGTTGCAATTTTCTCTAAAAAAATAAATAAAAGCGGTTAAAGTTAAAATTTGCACATAGGTTCATAATTGTTTAAAATCAGATAATTAAGCCAAATATGACAGTTGAGCGACCGTGCTAGAACCACGGAACCCGGGAATGCCTAACACCTTCTCCCGGGTTAACAGAATTCCTTACTCGGATTTCTGGTTCGCGGACTGTTAGACAGAGTCATCCTTTTCCTCGATTCGGGATTCAACCGGTGACTTGGGACACCATAAATCTCCCAAGTGGCGACTCTGAATCTCTTAATAAATAATCCCGTTTCGATTGTCACTTCAAGTTGGAAATAACTCCTTTATTATACCCCCTTCCGGGGGGTGTAAGTAAAAAGGAGGTGTGACAGCTCACTTCTGTATATATCCAGAGATGACTCCCATACCATCTATGGCAAATAACCTTCCCCATTCGAAGTGCCTGAATACTGGACAGAAATGATCATCTCATTTTGCCATAGTGTCGTTGTTACTTCCCCATTCGAAGTGCGTCTTCACTGGATTTTGCATATAATTTGCAAGAACTACACTTGGTCTGATTCATGCGGGGTCATGATACATAGGCAATCTACATAGGATTCGACCATAACCAAAAGAAAAAAGGAAAGAACCACAAAAGGGCAAAAAGAAAGGAAAACAAAGGAAGAGAAAGTTTGCAATTGGAAATAAGGAAAAGCCGGGATGACGCATGCGCCCGATCAAAAGCTGTTACCAATATGTTACATGCCCTAACGCTAACGTGATGGTTTCATTTTGTCATTTCATTTCAGAAAGGTGGTTGGTTTGTGGTTTTAAAGTGGTAACTCCTCTTTACAACACGAGGACAAAAGGCAGTTGGCATCCTGGCAACCCATTCCTACACACCCGGTCAAAAAACAAACTGAGCATGGCAGGCCAAGAATCAGATACCAGCATCATGGACCCGTCAGATGTGCGAGAACATGACCCGTACCACCTTCTTTGCATCAGTAATAATATTTGTGAAGCAGATAATGACTGACTTGGACAGACTTCAAGGGGAACTTGCATATAGGCCCGCGGCGAGATCGAACGATGTCCCGCGGGCACCAGGAGCTTTAATGTATTCATGATTGTCTTTTGAGTCTGCATTTCTTTTTCTACTAGAGTTTGTCTTCTGAGTCTGTAGTTCCTTTTCTAATGGAGTTAGGTCATTTGGGTTTGTATTTCTTTTCTACTGAAGTCTGTATTTCCTTTTCGTTAAAAGTCAGTCAGTTGATTGAGTCTGTATTTTTGTTTGAGCTAGAATAGGGATGGTGGAGTTCGTAGTTCTTTTTTGCATTAGAGTCTGGTAGTTGTTTAGTCTGTCAGTTTTGAGTCTTTGTAATAGACGAAGTTGCTATCAATAAAATTGAAATTCCCAAAAACGTTTTGCTTCTACTTGACATTTATTCTGCAAGAACTACGCTTGGTCTGATTCACGCGGGGTCGTGATACGTAGGCAATCTCCATAAGATTCGACCGTAGCTAAATGAAAAAAAAGGAAAAATAAGAAAAGAATGAAAGGAGAGAGGTGAAAAACAAGAAAGGAAAGAAAAACAAAAGAGGGAAAGAAAAACAAAAAGAAAATAAGAAACCAAACAAAGTCAAACAAGAGAAAATAAAAGGGAGCAAGAGAAAAGGAAAAAAAAGAGAGCAGAAAAACAATTTTGAGGAACAGAGCGAATAGGAACAAGGAAAAACCAAGGCAAAAGAAAAGAAGGAGAAATAAGAGAGAAAAGCAAACGAGGGAAAGGCAAGAAACAAACAACGGAAAACACGAGGGAGGATTAAAGGAAAGGCTTGGTAAATAAAGCCGGGATGACGCATGCAGTCCAAGCAAAAGCATAATAGGAACTGTTAACTGCCTAGGTGCATTCATTCTCCAAATGTGCGGGTACCAATATGTTAAATGCCCTAACGCTAACGTGATGGTTTCATTTTGTCATGTCATTCTAGAGAGGTGGTTGGTTTGTGGTTTTAAAGTGGTAACTCTTCTTTACAACACAAGGACAAAGGCAATGGCAAACAACAATAGAACTGAGTGGGTTGCTACCGGTGCCCGAAAGCAACTGGTTGAACAGGAAAACGGGCTGGTAGAAGAGGTAAAGATGTTCAGACAACACGTGGCAGACATGTATCGGGCATGGATGACTGGGAAGGCACCACCCCCGCCACCACCCAACCTCCTGGACGCTGTCCTTACCCAAACTCCGGACATGATGCCAGGTGATCCCCCACCCTCTCCATACTTACCCGCTTATCACAGCTTTCCCAGCCACCCTAGTAGCTCCATCACTCGTCGTCCAACTATCTTTTCCCAAAAGTTTCCTCCGGTCACATCCACAGTTCTCAACAATGAACACCCGCCCAAAGCTCATAACGCCCAATATTATCCCTCCGAGGTTGCTCACGATGAGGTGTTAAGAATGGGGGAGTTAGAAGAAGAGGGAATCAAGTCAGGCAAGCTCATGAGTTGCTCGAAAGGCATTCCGAATATCCCAACAAGCTTGGTTGGAAGAAAGAGGAACAGAAAAGACGATCCAATNTGTCCTTACATCTTCAACATTCTCTTATTGCTTCTTTACTAAACTGACTTTTAAAACTAGGCTGAGAATTATGCGTGCATGTCATGTCACCAGAACCAGCATGAAAAGAATTGCAAAAAGAGAAAGGAACTAGATAAAATGACTAGAAATGGCGGGAAACAGAGAATTGCATTAGACTGACGATGAAAGGGTTTAAACAACGAAACAAGCAAACTAGACTAGAGTTACAACCCTCGAACAAACCTAAACAACACTACACAAGCTACTACGACGAGACAAACAAGACAAAGTGAAAGGATAGAAGGGTTTGAGTCACAAGACAATATCCGGATTACAACCCTGAAATAACCCGGACAACAGAAATGACAACAAAATAAACCACCAAAACTCCAAGAGATGGAGCGTCTTCCCAATTACCAAGCACGGCGTCTTAGCCACTGAATTTCACACCAAGATTGCTGGAATTTTCACAAGACTTCATCACGTTGTTCTGAGCAGACTGCTTCTGGGTTTCTTCTGCCGGCTTATTCTCACAATCAATCATACCCACCATATGCGTCTCATTGTGCACAGGAGATGGATCTTGGCCAGTGTTTGTTGCATCTGGATTTTGCACGACGATGTCGCCTGCATCAATAAGCTTTTGAATTGCATTCTTCAGATTCCAACATTTCTCTATGTCGTGCCCCAGGGCACCTGAGCAATATGCGCACTGTTGAGAAGGATCGAACTTCTTTGGAGGAGGGTTCGGCACTTTTATCTGAATCGGCTTCAACATGTCCAGTGTTCTTAGCCTCTGGAACAGACTGGCATATGATTCTCCCAATGGAGTGAAGGTCTTCTTCTTCTTCCGTAACCTCTCATTCTTAAACGCTGGATTGGGCCGAAAACCTGATCTGGGGTGTTTTTGGTAAGCTGGCGGGGGAGATGGGCATTTTGAGGAGCTGGGTACTGAGAATATGATGTGCGACTTTGGGATTTCTGTGGAGAGAAGTGGCGTCGGGGAGGGTCATCTAATGCACAAGGATAACCACAGGGACGATGTCGAGGCTGGAAGTGTTGATCAGGAAAACCTATTGGATCGTCTTTTCTGTTCCTCTTTCTTCCAACCAAGCTTGCTGGGATATTCGGAATGCCTTTCGAGCAACTCATGAGCTTGCCTGACTTGATTCCCTCTTCTTCTAGCTCCCCCATTCTTAACACCTCATCGTGAGCAACCTCGGAGGGATAATATTGGGCGTTATGAGCTTTGGGCGGGTGTTCATTGTTGAGAACTGTGGATGTGACCGGAGGGAACTTTTGGGAAAAGATAGTTGGACGACGAGTGATGGAGCTACTAGGGTGGCTGGGAAAGCTGTGATAATCGGGTAAGTATGGAGAGGGTGGGGGATCACCTGGCGTCATGTCCGGAGTTTGGGTAAGGACAGCGTCCAGGAGGTTGGGTGGTGGCGGGGGTGGTGCCTTCCCAGTCATCCATGCCCGATACATGTCTGCCACGTGTTGTCTCAACATCTTTACCTCTTGTACCAGCCCGTTGTCCTGTTCAACCAGTTGCTTTCGGGCACCGGTAGCAACCCACTCAGTTCTATTGTTGTTTGTCATTGCCTTTGTCCTTGTGTTGTAAAGAAGAGTTACCACTTTAAAACCACAAACCAACCACCTCTCTAGAATGACATGACAAAATGAAACCATCACGTTAGCGTTAGGGCATTTAACATATTGGTACCCGCACATTTGGAGAATGAATGCACCTAGGCAGTTAACAGTTCCTATTATGCTTTTGCTTGGACTGCATGCGTCATCCCGCCTTTATTTACCAAGCCTTTCCTTTAATCCTCCCTCGTGGTTTCCGTTGTTTGTTTCTTGCCTTTCCCTCTTTGCTTTTCTCTCTTATTTCTCATAGAAACACATGATTAAGGACAAGTTCCTGTCCAAAGTTTGCAAAGACCTGGCCGAGTTCATAATCCAATTAGGTATTTTGTTTTTCCCTTTCTTTTAATTCTGATTTTTTGTTTCTTTTATTTTCTGTTTTGTTTTTATTTTTTGATTTAGTATGTGTTCTAGCAATTTTAATAATTAGTGCAGTATTTGATTTTAAACGCATGATTATAGCCTTTAATTCAGTAGTTTGATTGCTGAATGTGTTTTAGTCTGTTTCGATAATTGTTTTGCAATTCGATTTTGTTTCATTTTAATCTTAGTTTAATTATTGTTTCAACTCTGTTTGGATACTGTTTGGCTTGATTAAATCAATAGTTTTGTTAGTTTAATTAGTGTTAGTTTAATTCACTTCAATGATTGTTCCTTAATTCAGTAGTTAGGGTTAATTGATTGGTTATAGTTGATTTAGATTAAATAAGGTTAACCATAGTCAATATTAATTAAAGTAAAGGGGTTTGGGTTGGTCAGTAATTCCAAGAGGGTTTCAGGGGTAGTTTAGGCATGAAAAAGGGTAGTTTTATTAAGATTGGTAAATTCAAAACTAAGGCAAGGGTAGTATAGGTATTGTATAGCTAAAAGAACAGCCTAGGGCCTTCTAGAATAGGACTTTAGTGTAGATTTTAGTAAACTTAGGGCAGTAACTTGAGAAACAAGTTAGAAATTGAAGGTTTAATAGGTAAAATCTGAAATTAAAAGGGGGAAAATAGTGAAAAGATTCCAAAACCTTCTGCCCCATTTTTTGCCTATAAAAGGCACTCCTAATGCCTTCACTAGAAGGAGGAGACACCCCTGAAAATTCCCAAAAGTTTTGGACCTCAAAAAATTCCCCCCAAAACCTCTCCCACAAATCTGAATTCTAAATTTGAAATTCAGATCAGTAGAAGGGAGAAAATTCTTCTTTAGATCTTAGATTACTACAAAAAAATCAAAAAAATAGAGAAATAAAAAAAAATCAAAAGTACTGTTGCATTGATCCTCTTTGATCAGTTTTCAAATTTCAGCATTTGAATCAATTCTCTGGTTCATTTAGGAGTCAAAGTAATTTGAATTCCATTTTTCTGTTAATATGGAGGCTTAAAGCAATTCGAGTCAGTTAAGCCTGGGATTTGATTGGTTAGAAGGTGGCAGTTGGTTATTGGCTAATTGTGTTCACTCCTGGGTTCATTCTGGTCAATTTTGGTGCTGTGTTTGGTCTGCTATACGAATCTGGTTTGGTTTTACAATAGTTCTGGATCATTGAGTTATTTCTGGGTTGAAATCGATTGTGTTCGTCTGCTGTTTGAAATTCAAATCATTGTTGCTTGCACTGCTGTTGCTAACTTCTCCGCACTGTTGTTGCTAACTTCTCCTCTTCCTGTTGTATTCTGAATATCAGGTACACGCTTTGAATCTCATTGGCATGTAGATCTTCAGCTGAAAATTGAAATAAAGTGGGAACACAATTTTGCTAAAGCTCTCAGTTGATTCAATGTGATTATCGTAGTTAAATGTAATAATGTAGACTGTAATAGGCTATTTAGATCACCATAAGATTGTTTATCACAACTAGGTAGTGTAATTGACTGCGATTGGTTTTGAATGATAGTTCAAATGCCTATCTCCAATGTTTAATTTTTGCGGTTGAAACTGGCTTTACTGGACCGCGATTGAGCTGTTTTAATTTCTTTAGTTGCCTTAACAGAAGTGTTTACGACATTAGCTTGGCGTAGTACAGTAGTGTAGTTCAGAATAGAACTTTGGGACCTGGTAATAGATAGCTTAGTAACAATTTTGTAATGGAGTTTGAATAACAGTGTGCCTTAATGCACAGGTCCATGTGTAATTAATTGATTGTCATAGCATAATTACTTTGGGTCATTTAGCTGCCGTAAGTGTGCATTGTTAAAGCCAAATCATTTCAAGTTTTGAAAATAGTCAGTTGCTCCATATATCACAAAGTTTAAAAAATAGATATTAAAGCCTATGAACACAATGTAAACTGTGGGGTTCTAGTAATAATACCATTCGCCTGGCTTTCGTCTCTTCCGCCCAAAGGCCCACGTCTGGGCATTGTGCATTTGCGGGCAGAGTTAAACCAGTGAAGGGCCAGTCTGAGGCCCAAAACATTGAAGATTCATGGAGATTGCTTCGTTTAAATTCACTACTCGTTTCAGCTATCTTAATAGTGATACATTGATAATAATTAATTAGGACTTTCTTTTATTATTAGAGACAATATTAAAATAGAAAATTTTAGCTTGCTTTAGAAATGAGCCTTAAAATAATAAAACGAGCGGAGCCTCGCTAAACAAAACAAATTAATTGCGGGGCCCTCGATAAATGTTTATACTAAAAATACCTAGACTCCGGGACGGGCCGTTTAGCGAATTTCGCGGCCTTCCTCAAAGATAATAACGCGTTAGTCTCTTTAGGCGCGTATTTTGATAATATTACCTTCCTAAAAGTGGGTGCACATTTATGTGATCAAAATCCAAATCTCAACGAAGTCGAAATGTGTTAACAATCACGGGTGCACTGGTGCGACGTGGTTCGAGACGCATTTTCACGACGTTGCAATTCATATTAAAATAAAAATAAAAGAGGTTTGCTAATAAAAGCACATAAGCTAGAACATGTTTTGAAATCAGATTAAATCAAATACAACAGTTGAGCGACCGTGCTAGAACCACGGAATCCGGGAATGCCTAACACCTTCTCCCGGGTTAACAGAATTCCTTACTCGGATTTCTGGTTCGCGGACTGTTAACAGAGTCATAATTTCCTCGGATCGGGATTCAACCGGTGACTTGGGACACCATTAATCTCCCAAGTGGTGACTCTGAAATCTTAATAATTAAATCCCGTTCCGATTGTCCTTTAATTGGAAAAACTCCTTTACACCTTCACAGGTGTGGTAAAAAGGAGGTGTGACAGCTCTGGCGACTCTGCTGGGGAAAAGAACCCAGAACTTTGGTTCAGGGTTCAGAATTCGAGCTTAGATATATTGTTGTATTTGGCTTTATCTGATTTTCCTACATGTTTCCTGCTAAATGTGCTAAATGCTTTACCGCTTTGATATTATCTGAACTGTATATATAAAACTGTTACGAAACCCTTCTCTTCTCACCTCTGGGGATGTGCTCACTGGTGGAGACTCCCTATTCTGTTAGTGTCATACCTTAAAATAAGAAAGAGGCCGGACAAGTTACTAAGCCGGATGGCCTTTTGGTTCCCGGTACGTAGCCCCCTCCTCGACTCGAGTTGTCCGCTCGGGTACACAGTCTAGAACATATACCCAGGTTTTGAACCTAGAATAACTTGACCTCATGCCGGATCCCTAGTAGGAACGCTTATCTGCATCACGTGCATTTTGACTTAGGGGACTCAACACAGGGGTTGGGTCCGGCTAGGACAGGTGTACCCGGAATAATGGACCATCTTGATGCATCCTACTTGTGCATTTATCTGTTTTGGACTCGCATGCTGACCGGCTTTGAATATCTAGAAAATTGAAAAAAACAAAAAGGGAAAAAGAGAAAATAGCAGTGTAGAGAGTTAATTACCTATACCAGAAAAACCAATATCCAAGTAGTGCCGAAATGCTGCCGGATTTTTGAGAAAATGAAAGAAAAAGAAGAAAAGTAGTTTTTTTTTTAGTTTGTTTTGTTTACCAATGAAAAAGAAAAACAAAAACAAAAGTTTTATTTTCAATTTAGTTTTTTATTTGCCACTGAAAAGAAAATAGAAAAGAAAAGAATCTTGCTCTGAGAAATAGTATAATTGCCAACAAAAACAAAAGAGTCTTGTTTTTAAAAATAGTTAGGTTTATTTGACCGAACTACGCAGGTTTGATTCTCACCGGATGTGAGATACGTAGGCAACCCTCATCGGGTCCAACCTCCCCTTTTCAAAAATAGCCAAAAATGCCATGAATAAGTCGGGTGCCGCCATTCTTGTTTAAAATAAGCCGAATGTCCCCAAAAAGAGCGCCGGAAGGCTGTTTTTGCAAGAACAGCAACCCTGAGTCAGTTTCAACGGTTAGCAGGCACAGCCTTAAAATCTTCTCCCCGAAGTGCTGAAAGGTCGTAACTGCAAAACCGGCCGTTTGTTTTAAAATTGGAAATTTGAACAAAAATAGTGTCATTCTTTCCTTTTAGGTCAAAATAAGTGATCAAATCACCTTAATAAATGTGCAGGATGAGCACGATTCAAAATAAGGGGAACTTGCACATAGGCCCGCGGCAAGACCGAACGATGTCCCGCGGGCACCAGGAGCTTTAATGTATTCATGATTGTCTTTGGAGTCTGTATTTCCTTTTCTACCGGAGTTTGTCTTTTGAGTCTGTATTTCCTTTTCTACCAGAGTTGGTCATTTGAGTCTGTATTTTCTTTTCTACTAGAGTCTGTATTTCCCTTTCGTTAAAAGTCAGTCAGTTGATTGAGTCTGTATTTTCATAGGGATGGTGGAGTCTGTAGTTCTTTTCTGCATTAGAGTCTGTTAGTTGTTTGCGTCGTTGTAATAGACGTATTTGCTATCAATAAAATTGAAAATCTCAAAACAACTTTTTGCTTCTATTTTTAGATTTATTCTCACGAACTACGCTTGGTCTGATTCACGCGGGGTCGTGATACGTAGGCAATCTCCATAGGATTCGACCATTTCTAAATAAATAAAAGGAAAAACCAGAAAAGAATGATACAAAAGTGAAAAAACAAAAAGGAAAGAAAACCAAAAGAGGGAAAGCAAAACAAAGAGAAAAGGAAAGAAAAGAGTGGAAAATTAATTTTGAAAAAGAGAGAAGAAAGTTTGCCATGGGCAAGAAAAGGAAATGGAAAGCCGGGATGACGCATGTGACTGAGCAAAGGCATAATAGAAATGGTTAACTGCTTAGGTGCATCCACCCATCAATGTGCGGTTATCTATCTGTCAATGCCCTAACCGCTAACAAAGTTGTTGTTGATGAGTCCAGGCAAGTGGTTAAGTTGACTGGCATTCTGGCAACCCATCCTTACAACACCCGCTCCAAGGACAAGTCAAACATGGGCAATCAGGATTTAGAAGCAAGCATTGTCGACCCATCCATGGAGGAGGAAGTAGTGGACGTTAATACAATGAGGGAGGAGATGTATAAACTGAAGCAACAAATGGCCGAGATGTACCAGGCCTGGTCGAAGGGACATCCACCACCAGCCTATCCTGCTAACCCCACTTACCTCCCACCACCAGCTCAGCCTCAAGATCCTCCCACAGTGAACTCATCTCCTGCCTTCCCTACTTACCAGCAATACTACGGAACCACCTCTCAAACACCACCACCCCCACCACCCAAACAAATTCCATGTCCTCCACCACCAATTGCTCCAGTGTTCGTGGCTCCCCCACCTGCCACGCTACACAGGTCATCTAGCGAACCCGTGTTCCAAACTCATGATAACCAGTACTACCCACTCGAAGCCACTTTCAAACCCCCGGAACCATACCCTTACACTCCCCGCCTTGATCACTCAGCAGAAGAAGAAAAGCCTCCCAAAAACCCTGAGCAAGATAAAATGATCCGGAAGGTCAAGAGCCTAGAACAGTCATTCCGAAATATGCAGGGACTCGGAGGACAAGTGAGTGTAGCCTACAAGGACCTGTGCCTGTTTCCTGACGTCCAGTTGCCAGCAGGATTCAAGTTACCCAANGTCTATCCGACGAAAGATTGATAAAGGGTTTGAAGAAACAAGTTCTGGATTGTCAGGAAGAATTAGAAAAATCCGAGGGAAGTGTGGCAAAGCTTCGGGCGCAATGGGCAAAGAAGACTGAGGAAAGGACCCAGTTTGTACAACAAATGAAGAAGAACTATGAGGGAACCATTGCTAACATGAAAAGAAAAATGAATACTCTTGAAGAAAAGGCAGCTCGGCAGGACAAAGAATTTCGGGCCGAGAGGGAACAGTGTTATGGGTTAATCGTTGAGATGGAAAAGGAAATAAAATTGTTACAAGACCTTCACCTCCAGGATTCCCAAGTACTAGAGGCTCGTACCCAACAGATAAGTCGGCTGCTCCAAGAAAAGGGCCAAATCAGGGAACGAATCAGAAACATTGCCAATTACATTGTCATGAAATGCCAAGCTGGTGAGCGGATGGGGCATACCACGTTCTTTGCTTCCGTGATGATATTCGTCCGCCAGGTCATGAATGATTTGGATCAGTTGCAAAAGGGTCTCGCACGCAGGCCCCCGGCGATGCCGAGAGATGCCCCGCGGGCCCCAGGATTTGAAGCTTTGATGTATTCCTAGATAATCGAGTCTGTATTTCTGCTTTTCGAGTCTGTATTTCTGCTTTTGAGTCTGTTTTTGTAACTTCCCTTTTTGAGGAAAAGAAAAATAGTCTGGTAGCTTTTGTAATTGCAGTTGTTATTAATGAATACTTGAAATTCCCGAAAACTTGTTTCTTTATTTCTTGCATTTATTTTTCGCAAGAACTACGCTTGGTCTGATTCACAATCCCCGTAGCGTAATAATAATAAAAGGTGGAAAAAAAACAGGAAAAGAAAGAAAAACAAAAGAGGAAAAGAAAACAAAGATAAAAAGAGGGCAAGAAAAGGAAAGATAAGAGTGGAAAATAATTGGCAAGAAAAGGAAATGGAAAGCCGGGATGACGCATGTGACCGAGCAAAGGCATAATAGAAATGGTTAACTGCTTAGGTGCATTCACCCATCAATGTGCGGTTATCAATCTGTTAATGCCCTAACCGCTAACAAAGTTGTTGTTGATGAGTCCAGGTAAGTGGTTAAGTTGACTGGCATTCTGGCAACCCATCCTTACAACACCCGCTCCAAGGACAAGTCAAACATGGTCAATCAGGATTTAGAAGCAAGCATTGTCGACCCATCCAGAGAGGAGGAAGTGGTGGACGTTAATACAATGAGGGAAGAGATGTATAAACTAAAGCAACAAATGGCCGAGATGTACCAGGCCTGGTCGAAGGGACACCCACCACCAGCCTATCCTGCTAACCTCAATTACCTCCCACCACCAGCTCAACCTCAAGATCCTCCCACAGTAAACTCATCTCCTGCCTTCCCTACTTACCCGCAGTACTATGGAACCACCTCTCAAACACCACCACCCCCACCACCCAAACAAATTCCATGCCCTCCACCCCCAATCGCTCCAGTGTTCGTGGCTCCCCCACCTGCCACGCTACACAGGTCATCTAGCGAACCCGTGTTCCAAATTCATGATAACCAGTACTACCCACCTGAAGCCACTTTCAAACCCCCGGAACCATACCCTTACACTCCCCGCCTTGATCTCTCAGCGGAAGAAGAAAAGCCTCCCAAAAACCCTGAGCAAGATAAAATGATCCGAAAGGTCAAGAGCCTAGAACAGTCATTCCGAAATATGCAGGGACTCGGAGGACAAGTGAGTGTAGCCTACAAGGACCTGTGCCTATTTCCTGACGTCCAGTTGCCAGCAGGATTCAACTTACCCAAGTTTGACTTATATGATGGCCATGGCGATCCGGTGGCCCACTTAAGGGGATTCTGCAGCAAGATGAGAGGATCTGGGGGAAAAGATGAGCTATTAATGGCTTACTTTAGTCAAAGCCTAAGTGGAGCGGCGTTGGAGTGGTACACACGACAGGATCATGCTCGGTGGTACACCTGGGACGACCTGGCTCAGGCATTTGCATGTCATTTTCAGTACAATCTCGAAATTGTCCCGGACCGTCTGTCACTGACTAAAATCGAGAAGAAGCCTAAAGAAAGCTTTAGAGAGTATGGTTTCCGGTGGAGAGAGCAGGCAGCTAGAGTGGATCCTCCAATGAAAGAGAATGAGATGGTTGATTATTTCCTTCAGGCTTTGGAGCCAACCTATTATGGTCATCTGGTGTCCGCAGTGGGGAAAACTTTCAATGAGGTCGTGAAAATGGGAAGTATGGTGGAAGAGGGTCTCAAGTCTAACAAGATTATGAGCTATTCAACACTCAAAGCAACTACTCAGGCTATTCAAAGCGGCACCGGAGGAGTATTGGGAAAGAAGAAGAAAGAAGAGGTGGCAATAGTGGAATCAAGGGCTTGGTCCAGGGGTCCGTCACCATATTATCACCAACCTCGTCCTCACCCCCAAACTTACCCACATACCCCATATAGCCCACCTCAGCATTACACTCACCTCCCGCTCCCCATTTCTCTGTCCACCATGCCCAGACATACCCCCAACCTCCTACCCATGCACAATGGCGCGCACCCACTTCACAAAATACTTACTCATCTCAAAACGCCTACCCACCCCCAAGAACCAACAGAAATCCCGCTGGAACCGGTTCCGACCCAATCCCGCATTTAAGAATGATAGGTTGCAAAAGAAGAAGACTTTCACTCCCTTGGGTGAATCTTACACTAGCCTGTACCACAGATTAAGACAGTTGGGCATGTTGAACCCGATCGAACCCAAATTGCCAAACCCTCCCCCGAGGAACCTGGACCATTCAGTAAACTGTGAGTATTGCTCAGGAGCGCCCGGACATGACACGGAGAAATGTTGGCATCTGAAAACTGCCATTCAGGAACTTATTGATACACGGAGAATTGAAGTGCAGGCTCCGGAGAATCCCAATATCACGCAAAATCCATTACCAATTCATCATGAGGCTCACATGATCGAGTTAGTGCAGAAGGGAGAATACAAGAAGCCGTCGCAAACTGTGATGATGATTAGGGCAAGTGAAAATAACGCAAATGAGAAATTGATTGGCGGGAAAGCATTGGTCGCAGTGGACCGGACAGTCAGTGAACTAGTGACGATAGTAAAACCAGAACCTGTTAAGGTGACAATACCAGGAGCAGTTGTTAAGCCTGTGTTGGTTGTAAAAGGCGCTCGAACAGAACTAGTTATGATTAATCCGGTGATCCAGTTGCCTGTGGTTAGTGAAAAAGCTGTCCCGTGGAATTATGACAGGGTGACGGTGATGTACCAAGGAAAGGAAGTTAAAGAAGAAGTGTGCGAAACTCATGGGATGACTAGATCAGGGAGGTGCTTTGCCCCTGAAGAATTGAGAAAGGTTAAAGCAGTTAAAGACAATCCGGCGCCGGTAAAGAGGGCTGTTGAGGAAGAAGCTGAAGAATTTTTGAAAAAGATGAAGGCACAAGACTATTCGATCGTGGAACAATTGAGGAAAACCTCGGCGCAGATCTCATTATTGTCTTTATTGATCCATTCAGATGAACACCGCGGGGTATTAATGAAGATTCTAAACGAAGCCCATGTGCCAGATAAAATCACTGTGAATCACCTTGAGAAGATTGCAAACAAAATTTTCGAGGTTAATAGGGTAACATTTTCTGATGATGAGTTGCCATTGGAAGGAACTGAACATAATAGAGCCCTCTACCTCACAGTGAAGTGTGAAGATTCCGTGGTGACCCGGGTGCTAATTGATAATGGGTCTAGTGCAAACATTTGTCCTCTCTCAACTCTAGAAAAGCTGAAAGTTGACAGTGAAAGAATTCATAAAAATAGCATCTGTGTACGGGGATTTGATGGCGGAGGGAAAGACACAGTGGGAGATATTGTGCTGGAGCTAACAATAGGACCTGTGGAATTCACTATGGAGTTTCAAGTGCTCGATGTTAGTGTGTCCTACAATATTTTATTGGGACGGCCCTGGATTCATGCCGCAAAGGCAGTACCGTCTACTTTGCATCAAATGGTCAAATTTGAATGAAATCGGCAGGAGATTGTGGTCCATGGAGAGGACAATTCTTGTAATGCTATTGCACCCTTCGAGGAAGTTGAAAATGACAAAGGTCCGTGGGTGTACCATGTCATGGACACATTACCAGTTGCTAAAATCCCGGAAGGCGAGTGTGTTCCTATGCCCAAGATAGCTGTCGCATCTGTCATGGTAGCCTCAGGGATGATAAGGAATGGATTCTTGCCCGGAAAGGGTTTGGGTGCTTCACTGCAGGGAATCATACAGCCAGTGTCTCTTCCTGGAAATCTGGACACTTTCGGACTAGGTTTCAAACCCACTACTGCTGACATAAGGAGAGCCAAAAAGATGAAGAAGAGAGTGTGGACCCTTCCAAAACCTGTTCCCCGCCTTTCCCGTTCTTTCGTCCGGCCTGGTACTAAACGACGCCCAGCAACAGCAATGCCAAATTCTGTGGTGATAGAACTTGACAAGGAGATGATCGAAAGGTTCGAAAGGGTGTTCGATGAAGTGAATATGGTGGAAGCAGGTGAAGGTTCGAGTAAAGTTGATGTGCAGTTCGTGGGATCTCAGGCTAAGCTCAATAACTGGGAAGCTACTCCTCTTCCAATTCGGAAGGAGTCGTGGTAGTTAGTTTTTGATTTTCCTTTGAGTATTAAATCTGGATTATTTCCAAGGTTGTAATTCGGATTTTTATGTTCCGTCCATTTGGACGAGTTAAACCTTGTTATCTTACAATTTTAATGAAATGCAATTTCCTTCTCTCTTCATTCCTGATAGCCTTTATTTTGCTTTCTTTTCTCTCTTGTACAGTCCCTTTTATGCTGGTTTCAATGATGTGTCATGCATGAGGAGTCTCCGGCCTAGTCTTGATAGTCAATGTGAAATAGTAATACAAGAAATTGAGTGTGATAGCGAGGGGGAATATGATGACGAGGAAGCTTTGGAAGAAATCAGTAAAGAATTAAGTCAATTTGAGGAAAAACCCAAACCTAACTTGAATGACACAGAGGCAATCAATCTAGGGGATCAGGAGAATGTTCGGGAAACAAAAATAAGTGTCCATTTGGAAGCCCCGCTCAGGGAGGAGATAATTAAATTGTTGCTTGAATAAAAAGATGTTTTCGCATGGTCATATGATGATATGCCGGGTTTAAGTACCGATCTGGTGGTCCACAAATTACCCATTTATTCGGAATGCCTTCCTGTCAAGCAGAAGTTGAGGAAATTTAAAACAGATATCGGTGTGAAAATCAAAGAAGAGGTTACCAAGCAGTTTGAGGCGAAGATCATACGGGTTACTCGATATCCTACCTGGTTAGCTAATGTGGTGCTTGTACCAAAGAAGGATGGAAAGACCAGAGTGTGTGTTGATTACCGTGATCTCAATAAGGCGAGTCTGAAAGACAACTTCCCATTGCCAAATATCCATATATTGATTGACAATTGTGCCAAACATGAGATTGGTTCCTTCGTGGATTGTTATGCGGGCTATCACCAGATTTTGATGGATGAGGAGGATGCGGAAAAGACGGCATTCATCACGTCTTGGGGGACGTATTGTTATAGAGTCATGCCATTTGGGTTGAAGAACGCAGGGTCAACGTATATGAGGGCGATGACCACCATGTTCCATGACATGATACATCGGGAAGTTGAGGTCTATGTGGACGACGTGATCATAAGTCGAAGAAACGATGTGACCATGTCAGGGATTTGAGGAAATTCTTCCATAGACTCCGCAGGTACAACCTCAAGCTTAATCCAGCAAAGTGTGCGTTTGGAGTTCCATCTGGGAAGTTATTGGGATTCGTTGTGAGTCGACGCGGTATCGAGTTAGACCCGTCTAAGATCAAAGCCATTCAGGAGCTACCACCGCCAAGGAACAAGAAAGATGTGATGAGTTTGCTTGGCAGGTTGAATTACATCAGCAGGTTCATTGCCCAGCTTACAACTACTTGCGAGCCCATCTTCAAGCTGTTAAAGAAAGATGCTGCGGTCAGATGGACGGATGAATGTCAGGCAGCATTTGACAAGATTAAGAAGTATTTGGCTAGTCCACCTGTGTTGGTCCCGCCGGAGCCGGGAAGGCCCTTGATCCTTTATCTGACCGTGTTGGATAATTCTTTTGGTTGTGTACTGGGGCAGCATGACATCACAGGAAGGAAAGAGCAGGCGATTTACTACCTCAGCAAGAAGTTCACATCATATGAGGTAAAGTACACTCAACTCGAGAGGACGTGTTGTGCTCTAACCTAGGTAGCGCAAAAGTTGAAACATTACTTGTCAGCATATACCACCTATCTCATCTCTCGGTTGGACCCATTGAAGTACATTTTTCAAAAGCCCATGCCCACAGGGAGGTTGGCGAAATGGCAAATCTTGCTTACGGAGTTTGATATTGTCTACGTGACTCGGACTGCAATGAAAGCACAAGCGCTGGCTGATCATCTAGCTGAGAATCCAGTTGATGATGAATATGAGCCTTTGAAAACATACTTCCCGGACGAGGAGATAATGCATGTTGAAGAATTAGAACAAGTCAAGAAGCCTGGATGGAAATTGTTCTTTGATGGAGCTGCCAATGCCAAGGGTGTCGGGATAGGAGCAGTACTGATTTCTGAGATGGGGCAACACTACCCTGTCACTGCTCAACTTCGTTTCTATTGCACCAATAACATGGCTGAATACGAAGCATGTATCCTGGGATTGAGATTGGTTATAGACATGGGTGTCCAGGAAATCTTGGTCATGGGTGACTCGGATCTTCTTGTACACCAGATTCAGGGAGAGTGGGAGACACGAGATTTGAAGCTCATACCGTATCGGCACTGTTTGCATGAACTTTATCAACGGTTTCAATCAATAGGTTTCAAACACATTCCAAGGATTCACAATGAGGTTGCCGACGCTTTGGCCACTTTGGCGTCTATGTTGCATCATCCAGACAAGGCTTATGTGGACCCGTTACAGATTCAGGTTCGATATCAGCATGCCTATTGTAATACGGTGGAAGAAGAGCTTGACGGTGAGTCGTGGTTCCACGATATTAAAGAATACCTTCGGATGGGAGTGTAACCAGAACAAGCTACAGGGGATCAAAAAAGAGCAATTCGACGCTTAGCAAGCAGATTTTTCCTCAGTGGAGGAGTGTTGTACAAGAGAACTCCGGATCTTGGGTTGTTGAGATGCATGGATGCCAAACAAGCTACAGTTATCATGGCCGAGGTACATGCGGGAGTTTGCGGACCTCATATGAGTGGATATGTATTGGCAAAGAAGATTCTCCGAGCAGGTTATTATTGGCTTACTATGGAACGGGATTGCATCAGTTTCGTGCGCAAGTGTCATCATTGTCAGGTACATGGAGATTTGATTCATTCTCCACCATCTGAATTGCATACAATGTCAGCACCATGGTCGTTCGTTGCTTGGGGAATGAATGTCATTGGACCGATCGAGCCAGCAGCATCAAATGGGCATAGGTTCATTCTGGTAGCTATTGATTATTTCACTAAATAGGAGGAGACACCCCTGAAAATTCCCAAAAGTTTTGAGCCTCCAAAAATCTTCTTCCAAAACCCTCTCGGCAGATCTAGCTTCAATTTGAATTTCAAATCACTAGAAGTTCAAAACTCTCTTTAAGTCTTAAATTCTGCCCCAAAAATCCAAAAACAATAGAAAAACCAAAAAAAAAAAGACTGTTTTCATCGAAAAATTCAGTTTAATTTCAGCATTCAGTTCAACATTTGATTGCTGAAGTTTCAGAGGTTTACTAGAGTTAATTTCAAGTGTTTTTGGGTTCAATTAAGCTGTTTGATCATCTATTGGGTGTTTATTCTGTTGATTGTCATTCCTGGGTGCGCATTGGGTATTTTTGGAGTTGAAATTGATCCGGTTGCTGTGTTATTATTCCTTGTTGATTTGCTGAAATCACTCTTGGGTTATTGCTGTGGCTTTGCTGTGTTGTTGCTTGTTATTGGCTTGAACTGACCTCGCTTTTCTCATTTCTGTCCAATATTCAGGTACACATTTGTGTCTCTCAAATCATTTGAAGTGCGTCTTCACCGCCCTGCTTAGGCCGGCTTTATCGGGAAAAGGCATGCCCTTTCACTGCACCGTTGGTCTAGATTCATCCCACATTGTTGTCCGAATTTCGTCAATATCCCTTGTGAGGGCATCCACATCCGGCATACTTGGCAAATGATAAATGTAGGGAATATGCCTTGAATGAAACTTTATGTGGGACTCGCACACTCTTTGTCTAATGGGAGGTGGAGCATGCTCCACTACTAGAAATTACACCTATTGCATCGGTTATTTAGCAACGGTTATGTAACCCTTGCAATAGATGGTCTATTGCAAGGTTTACAATTGTCGCAATAGCCTCTTAGGCCTATTAAGACAGTACTAAAACTAAACCGTCGCAGTAGTACCATAACCGTTGCCACAGAGATGTCTATGGAGACAGTTTGGTAAAATAACTCTGTAGGGACGGTTATTTCTAAAAAATATTATTGGTACAATTTAGTTTCCCTCCAATAATTTCACTAAACTCGCGAATGCTCATTTTTATAATTAAAAAGTAATACCAAAATCTAAAGTATACATATCAAAAGAATGGTCTTCTTACGCCTTTCTCTTCATTGAGAACTTCATGAGAAAAAACCCTCCAGTGAATTGAAGGCTTCTTCAAACCCAAATCCAGCAAAGGAATTTTTTGACCAAGTATACATATCGTTCTCTAGCACAATAGGTGTGTATGATTCTCTCTCCTCCATGGCTTAAAAGTTCACTGTCTCTAGATTTACCATTCAAGGGCTTTTGAAAAAGCTAACAAAATACACAAATGGGTTTCTATGAAATCATTATGTTTTATTCTAATTTATGTTTGATGTTTAATTTTAGTGTGGTTTAAAGCTTTTATCTCAAATTTGGTGAGGAATTGAGAACTCCGTGAAACATTCTGTGATAAAAAAATTAAAGAAGATTGCTTAAATTTGGGGTTTTAGTAAAATTGGTGCTTGAGAAGCCGAGTTTTAATTCTTTGAGCCAAAATTTTATTCAAAGTTGATTTTGTACTAAATATTGAGTTTACTGCTGTTTGGAAGGAAATAAAAATGAGAAATACCCTTCGAAACTCCATCGTTGAGGTCGACAAAGTTCTAAATAGAGAAATTCAAAGCTGGAGAATTAGAGAAAATTGTTGTTTATATCTTGAGATTTCACTTTTTTGGTTGGTTTTCTGATGGTTTTGCTCTTGTGTTCTAAAATGGGTGTTGAGGGGTATGTTGAGAAATGTACTGTATATGTGTTTGTCATTGTAAAAAGGAAGGAATCAATTATGTCAATTTCAAAAAAGTCATATTTTCCATCAGTACACGGACAAGCTTGTATTTTGCTCATATTATAGGTTTTCCTGGGACTTCTCTAAGTATTTAAGGATAGAATAAGATAATAGTGCATTTAGTCAAACCATGAACTACATAAATGCTAATCTATATATTGCATTTCATGATCAAAGGCTTATGTGAGGCATATATGATCCAAATATTTAAAGAAACTAAGTTCATTCTATGTGGCAGAGCAATTATGAGAAGCCCTCAATCAGTTAAATAAGCACATTTTCCACAAGCTTTGGTGTATGTTTCATTGGTCATTAACATCCAATACAAATGCAAGTTTTCAGGAAATGAGCATGTTCATGACTAAAGGCCTGTATAATCTTAAATTTCTGGTTGAACTGTTCCATGTGGAAGGAAAGATTTTATTCTCTTATCTTAATGATTGGTTTTGTTGAACATCCAATACCTGCTGAAACAGTCGAATTTTGCTGGTTTTTCTTCGCGCCTGGTGATGTATTCTGCCTCACCATTGTCCAGCCTTCCTCCTTTCATTTTGTGCAGCTACTTTCTCCAAGTGAGTTGTAACAGACTTGCCTGAAGCATCAACAACATGTCCAGATTTGCCTGGAGAAAGCACCTGTCCAGCTCTTTCTTCCACACCTGCCTGTTGCACAGCAGTAGCTATAGGAGCTGCTGGTTTTCAGCAGCTACTTGTGTATCTTCCTTATGCACAACCTGCTCACTTCTATCCTTCAAAAGAGATATTTGTGCACCAGTAGTGGGCTGATCAGCAGTGAGATAAATAGTATGTTTAGCTACTGCCTCAACACCTGTAGTCATTGCCTGCTCCACTCCAACTATTATTTGCTGATTGTTCCTAAGTATGTACTTAGCAGCAGCTGCTCGATCCTCAAATTGTTATTGTTTAACACCTGGAGACTTTCTTTTGCTAGGTGATCGATTGACATACGACCAGCCTCTATCTTTTGCTTGATCATCGTTGCTACTGGAATTTGCAGCTACTTGATCACATTCCTGTCCAACTTTATTTCCTTCCTGTTGCCTCGCTTTTTAACCTGCGCCTTAGCCTATTTCCTTAAAGTTGCAGAATTGCCCAGCTTCAACATGTGCATTGTTAAGTGTATTTGATTTCACCTCTAAAGCAGCAATATTGTCAGGTAGCTGCTCACCAGATTTACCAGTTGCTAACAAAACAACAGCCTGATAATTTGATCCCACAGTAGCCAAGTCCTGCTCCTTTTCTTCAACAGTTGTAGTATAGGCCTTATGCACATTCACCTCTCCATCAGTCACATGCACAGTAGCACCCTCACCTTGGGCACCAATCCTATCCACAGTAGTTTTATTTTGTAAAGCAGAACCCACAGCCTGGTAAATCCTCGCTAAAGCAGTAGCAGCAGGGATATCAGCAGGAAGTTTAGACTTCCAAACAGTTTCTTTGCATTCAAAACATCTCTGGCATCACCTTATAATTTTTCTACAGGTTGAACATCTTCCTCGACCTCGTCATTAACACATTGAGTTGCTGCTACTATTTTTCTTTGTAAACTATGACAATCTATATCCTCATGGCCTTGGCGCTTACAATGGCAATAATATGATGGGACTGTTGGCGCTTACAATGGTCTTGGCGCTTACAAACACACATTTACTATTATTATTGATGTGATCTTATAAATTTTGTACTTCAAAAACTAGTCATTTAAAAGTAGTTACAGTAGTAAATAGATGAAGTGTTGGTTGAAGATAACCTCAATTTTCTTACTTGTTGAAGTATTGGTTGAAGATGCTTATTTTTTTCCTTACCCTCTAACTATTGTTATCCTCTAAATATTGTTATGTCTTTTGAATTTGTAGGTGAAGAAAATGAACAAATGGGAGATGAAAGCAGTGAAGACCTTACTTAAAGAGTATTGGTTGATCTACACCTTCAGATGTTTTGGGACTGTTCTTATTTTTGAATATTTTGCAAACTTATATGCAATCTAACTCTTGAATTGTTAGGCAATATTCTCTTATATTTGGATAATACTAGTTGGATATTTTGGATGATGATTTTGTTGATGAATATAGTTTCCTTTCATGGTTTGTATAAATTCTAGCGTATTATAGTTTACTCTATTACAATAGCTCGTAAAAATTATTGCAATAGTTTGTAATAAATGTTGTAATAGCTCGAAAAATCGTTGCAATAGCTGAAATAACTGTTACAGTAGCTTGTAATGACCATTGCAATAGATCATAATAACTGTTGCAATAAATAAGCTAAACTATATCAACAAACTGTTCCAGTAGGTCAATTCCATCGGTTTTGCACCGTTATAATAGTCGTATTGCAACGGTTCATAATCGTTGCGACATCTTTTAATAATCATTGTATTAGGCTACAGTAAGACCGTTGCGATAGATACAGCTATGACCACGGCTCCGAAAACATTACAAAAAACCGTTGCAACAGACCAATTGCAACACCTTATCTTGCAACGGAGCCCAAACCGTCGCAATAGGACTATCGCAACGGTTTTCCTATATTTGGCAACGATTTTATCGGTGTTGCCATAGGCCATTTTTCTTGTAGTGCTCCCTCGTCAAATCAAGTTCAGCATTCTCTTCCTCCTCATTATCACCCTCGTCATGGAAGGGTATGTCATCTCCAGACTCATCGGCATTTTTGTCATAATCACTATTCTGTTCCTAATTCTGCGCATCTGCCACATCCCGATTAAATATGTCATCTTCGGGAAATTGAGTAAGGACATGACCATCAAGTTGCTCGTTTTCACTGCACAACCAAAGAATTAATGAGTTACTCAAATTGGTCCAAACAATACATATAACTTTATATATTCACTTACAAATCATAATTTGTTTATATCCCATGATGCGCATTATCTTGTTGATGCTGACTCCCGGATGGACCACCATAATCCAACACACAAAAACTAGGCATATTCTAACTGGCCGTTGGTTCATAACTTGTAAAATTCATATCTGGTCAGTATCCCCTGTGGATTATATGAGTGTTAATACAAGTATAATACACAAAAATATACATCGTAACACAAACGAAAGTTGAAGTTTACCACTCGGCTCGTTGATTATGTAAACTAGGGAAGAAATTATTTTCTCGCTCCTCGTTCGCCCGTGGAGATAAGTTTAGATCCGACCAAACTCTTTCAGCCGGAACCTGTTCGGCTAAAACTACTCCAAAATAACCACCCGATGATTGAGGAATATCCCTACTTTGCGCAACCTCATTATTGCGGACGTCTTCAGCCTTGACGTACATTTCCAACAGTTTTATCACAATAAATTCCCGGTATTCATCCGGAGTCCTCAAAAAATCTCTGAGAGTTTCATCATCTTCAATGTTAAACTCAGCATAACAAGCAACCCCTTGCGGAGTCACAGAATACGGATATCTTTCGGTTATTTTAATATTCACCGAACGTTTGCTCACACTCATTTTTTTACATAACGACAATACCAATGTATCGTACTCCAAGTGGTAACTTAACATGAGACTATGGAGATAAACTATAGCTTACTGAGTTATTCGCCACCACAACCTCACCCCCCGAATATAATGAAACCCTAATTCTTCGCTCTTCAGACATTATGACAAAATGCAAAACAAATTAACAAAGAAAAATTTCACAAGACTTGAGAATATTTCTGAATGGATTTTTACAAAATTCTTAACGTCTTTAAATAAGGCAAAAACCAGTCCGGGGTTCANTAAGACGACTTAAAAAATAATATATATATATATATATATATATATATATATATAGCGTCTTAGTGAAGAACGCTATATATATAGCGTCTTTTTAAAAGACGCTATATATAGTTTGGTCACTATGCTTTTTTTCCACACACTTTTGTTCTTTGAGTCCAAAAGAACCACATTTTGGTTCCGAACTCGTGCTGCATCTGTACAGCTAATATTATGTACTAAATGATTCTGTTTTCTTCTCTAGTCCCTTTCGAAATGATATTGTTCTGAACAAACGGCATTGAATGAATTCTCCAATAAGGTTTGAGTGCTTTTGGCAGCCGATTTCCCAGAATGCTGAACCCTACTATTTCCCTCAAAAATTACATCATGAATAGTTTAACCAATTTGATGTTTGTGTACGTGATTAAATCCACATGCTATGTATCACTTCAATTTTATTGAAAAAGCATTTTCCTCATGATGTAAGTACACAACCAACTATGATAGGTATCTTTGCTTTTGATGTGTGATTAGGGGTGGAGTAAGGCGGAGGCAGAGTCCGGAATCAAAATATTACAAATTTTGACTCAAGCGACAAAAATAGGTGGAAAAAAGTGTTGAGAATCATATTAAATTATATATAACAGATTTAAAACATGTGCTATACCTTAACAACCAGTTACTTATACTCAGTATTTGCAGTCATAATAATTCACTGCATAGCGCATCTATTTTTTGCGTTATGTATCATATTTGATTATTTCTTGTTATAGAACCAGATCACAATACTTGCTATTGATCTCGATCATTCATCAATAAGGCTTCAACTATTTTTGACAAAGAGATAACTTCATTGAAATATGATTCTTGTTTAGTCTTGGCCCCTCGGTTTTCTAATCAGCTACAAAAGAACCCTCCCTTATGACAATGTGAATTCATTAAAATAATACCTACCACAAACGAAAAAAGAATGTTAATTTACTAATAATGGACGGCTTAGAGAAGCTTTTGGAAGTTGGAAGAAGCCTGTGATCCATCAAAATAGAGGTGGTCATTGTAATTACAGAAATAACAGAAGCCAACCAATTCATTGAGAGGCCTTAACACTCTTTATTTCTCAAACAAGTTACTTGGTTATTTTTAATGTCAAATGGAACCAGATGAACTTTCAAAGTGATGCATAGCGCATATAGTTAATGCGCTATGCAGTCAATCACTATGGCTGCAAATATTGAGTATAGCGCATATATTATATGCGCTATATCTTGACAAGGTAACTGACCCTTAAGGTATAGCGCATATTTTAGATGCTTTATACATAATATGGTCCTCAATATTTTTTTCTGCCTATTCTTGTCTCTTGAGTAAAAATTTACAATATTTTAGTTCCAGACTCGGTGGAGCAAGGCTTAAAAACCTTTTTAAAGTAAAAAATATATTGTGCAAATAGGGTAAATGAATTTTTAAAATTATGTATAAATTAAGAGTCGTTTGGTACGCAGGATAAGGTAGGATAAAGTGTGGTACTAAATTTATATTATGTTTGGTTGATGGTTAAATTAATTCCATGATAAATTTATACTGTCAACCAAACATAGTATAAACTTAGTCCAAATTTAATCTTAGATATCCCATCTTATCCCATCAAACTTGGTATTATTTTATCTCACCTTCGGGTGAAAGCATAAATTGAAAAGTCATTAATAAATTGATTAACACACACTAATTGAGGTTTTCATATTAAGGACCTTTGCCTTAATATTGTTGAAAGTATAATTGAAGTGTTTAAAAAAAGAGATCTTTACCGTACTATTAGAAAATGATAGAGAGCAGAGTGTCGGTACGAGAAAAGCAACAGTTTATTTCAAGCTTCTGATTGAGACTTGAGAATGTTGAAAAGGGTTGGCTTGCTACAAGATTCAATAAAATTTTGGTCACACAAATTTTATGGATTATTTAAGGTTATGCGTTTCAAAAGTTTTATAATTTATACTAAATTAAAAGGAGGAAAAGAGGCCTGTAGGATTATTTTTATCCTTTATCTATACTATTGAATATAAAATATCCCTTATCTTTGTAAAAGTGTACAATTTTAATCTATTCCGTAACAGAGTTTGCAAAACTAACGGATATGAGGTCTGTTTAGGTTAAAAGTAATAGAGTTTTAACCCATCCAAACCCAGTTCAAAATAACTAACTCTCTCTCTCTTCAACCGTCGACCCCTCTTCCCCAAATTTCCAATCATACTGGACCTCCTTTCTCCCAAAATCCCTACGAATCCCACCTCTATAATGTTGAAGATAGGATCCCTATTCAGCGAGTCGTGGACTTTGTATCTAGCTAATCGTCCTGGACTTTGTATCTAGCTAATCGTCATTTTCAATTTGGTTCATTTAATTTGAGTTATATAGTTCATCTTCCATTGGAACAACGATGTCTTCCAAGAACCAGTATTTCTTTTCAGGCATAAGGATTAGAAATAGATGACTTAAGTCCAGCAAGAAGGAAAATAAGTAAATGAATATAAAAAATTCTGCAAAAAGGAGAAATTCTGCTCCATCGCGAACCTAACTACGGACTGCAACTTAAAAATTTCTGCAATACAAAAATTTCTGCACAACGAAATTTCTGCAAATCTGAAAATTTTTGCAATAAGAAAAAATTTCTGCAATTTGTAATCAGTTCTAAAATTACATGATGCATTAAAGTATTGAAACATAGTTATAGCAATTTGCTCAAAACATGAACTACATATTGTATATGACTAGAAACAACAAAAAATATGACTAAACAGCATCCCTGCTTCAAAATCTTCGACGCTTCCTAAACAGCAGCAAATGTGACTAGAACAATGTCCACGACACAGCATCTAAGAATTCCAACAGTAGAATGTCTTCAATAGTAGTGAGAACTAACCTGTTCTACTTCTCCTGTTCTAACCTACAAAATACAGAAATATGGTTTAATGTGTAACATGTAAATGGAACTTATTTGAGTAGTTTTAACAGTTTCATATTCTATTCAGCTGCCAAAAGAAAAAATAGCAGCAACCGTCAGTTAAACGCCATCCAAAAATAGCAGCAAAAGTAATTCAGAGAGCATCCAACTTTTACCTCATTTAATTCTCCTCTTCTAACCTACAAAATAGAGAAAACATGGTTTAACTTTTAACTTGTAAATAGAAAGGCGACTTAAAAATTACATCAGATTTCAAATATTATACCGGCAATTTTTCAGGATGTGATGATGTAGTTGATTGCCACAAGACTGGTTCATTTAGGTAAGTTTCTGTTTCCACATAGCTAAACTTGCAAGTTCTCTTGTTGTGACCAGGCTTATGACAAATGCTACATTCAATAGTTGTTTGCTTCCTCTTCATCCTTGTTCTGCTCGCTCCAGCTTCACCATATTCCTTTTTCCTCAATTTTTGCTTTCTTCCTCTCTTCTGTTTCACATTCTTTGGAGGCAAAGGAGGAATCTTACAAGATTTAGGCCACAACTGTGATCCATTAATTGGAAGAATAGCATATTCATAAATTCTCCTATATGTTTCCACCATGTAGTAGTCATCGACGTATTTAATTACCTCATCATTTTTAGCCCAAATTGCTGAAATGGCATGCTTGCAAGGATATCCTGTTATCGTCCACTTCCTACAACTACATGTTTTGTTATGTAGGTCCACTGCCCAATTATCATCCATGCTCTCTCCAAGGATTTCATAATTCCACTTATTTGATTTTTGAGGAATAAACGCAGCTGCTGCCGCCTCATTTTTGTGTAAAATATCCTTGATTCTAGGGCAAACATCACCCAAATTCCATTTTTCTCCTTTATCCCTGTTAGCTTGTATCCGAGCCATCAATATGTATCTTAATTTCTCTAACAATGTTATAATGGGCTTGTCTCGGGCCTCAAGTATCATGCTATTAAAGGATTCACACATGTTATTCAACAAGATATCACACTTAGCATTTGGATTGAAGTGAGATCTAGACCATTCACTTGGTGGTTTGTCATTTAACCAAGAAACAACATCTGCATCTAAATTTAAAAGGTCAGACATGCGATCATGAAAGAACTTCACCGTCGTAGACTTTGCAGCAGCCCAAAGTGCATTCCTTAAGGAGAAACCACTAAAGCCAGCCCTCCTAAAATTGCCATAGAGGTGTCTCACGCAGAATCTATGACTGACGAATGGCAACACATCGTTAAATGCTTCAAGAAGACCTTCAATAAAAAAAGATCATATTTTTTAGTAAGAGTTTCAAACTAAAATGTTGAAGCAAGCAAAACTTGAATATAAAAGCAACTCAAATCCAATAAACTGAATATAAATGCTTCAAGAAGACCTTTTTGCTTATCTGACATGAAAGTCCAACCACCATGATCATCAATATCCAAATCAATAGACAAGTAGTTCAAAAACCATGACCACGTATCCCGTGTTTCCTTTTCAACAACTGCATATGCGATTGGGAATATGTTATTATTAGCATCAAGCCCAACTGCTGTTAACAATTGAGTTCCATACATCGGGCCCTTTAACCAACAACCATCTACACCAACTATCTTTCTACAACAGGCCTTGAAGCCTTCCTTACAAGCAGCAAAGCATATATAAATTCTCTGAAATATATATGGCTTGTTAGCTATTTCATTTTCTGTTAATTTCACATGAATCGAACTACCTGGATTTGTCCTTTCAAGCTCATCGATGTAGTCCCACATCATAGCAAATTGATCTTTAATATCACCATCAAGCAACGCGATGGCCTTTCTTTTAGCCCTTCTAGCTTGAGGTAAACTAATATGAGCTTTAAGTTGCCGACTAATTGTATCTCTGAATTTAGAAACTTTCAGATCCCTGTTTGAACTGATGGTATCCAGATATCTCCTTGCAATAAAAGAAGATGTGATCGTCTTATTACGATGATACCAATTTTTACAACTATGCTCAGGGTTGTAAGTTTTTATTTGAAATCCCTTGTCCCTGTGCATTCTTGATGCCATAATTTCCCACTCACAAGTCGGATGTATGCACTTACCTCTTATTCTTATCTTGTCATTTTTGCACCACTTGATATACTTTCCAGCTTGTATTTCGTGAGTTTCCACGGCATACTTAAACTCTTTTTTGTTTCCAAATGTATATTCAAGAGCAAGTACAGGATTCTTCTCATCAGTTTTAGGATTGTACTTAGGAAAATCAAAACTCTCATTGTCTGAATCACTATCCAAGCTTAAAGTGTCCGAAGAATTCACGCAATCAGAATCCCCTTCTTCATTTGACAACTTCTTTTGAACCTCGGCACTAAAACCTTCAACGCGTTGTTTTCCAGTAACTCCCTTATCAAGCATTGGATTGAAATCTGATAGTTCATTTTCAGAATCATCAAACTCATCACTACTAGACGAGTTTGACGTTTCAACCAGTTTCTCAGTAATTCCAACATTTTGTTGCATATTTTCAATGTTGATTGTTTGATCTTCATTCTCAAGTTCTATCTCTGCCATTTCAAAGTAATAGTCCAGATGCTCAAAATATATCTCAACTATATTATCTTTGGGAATTGATTCGGCAATTCTGCTAGCTTTAACTTCAGTTGATACTAGTCTCAATATGTTACCAAACATACCACATTTGTGCCAGAATATCACTGAATCATTGACGTAACCACAAATCTCGGCCATCTTCCTCAACTCTATCATATTAAGATCTGTTGGTTTCACATAGTCAAAGTAGTCGACCACACCTCTAACATAGTGTTTAGTTGGCCGATGCTTCATCAAACCCCTATGATATACCTTAATGCTGAAACATGACGCCGCAATTACAGAGTCTGTCAAGAATAAAAACCATATTTTTAATAGGATTTCAAACCAAAATACTTTGAAGCAAGCAGAACTGAATATAAAAGCAACTCAAAAAATAAACAAAGAAGTTCTAATTATACTTTTGTAAAGGCAAGCAGAAACAAAATTAAAAAGTAACTTATAATCTAACAAGATTTAGTTTCCTATGTAGAAATAAGATTAAAAAAATATAAAGTACCCAAATTTAGCCTACTTTGATACGAATCATCAAACAAAAACAAGAATCAGGGTAAAAACTTATAAAGCAAAGATTCTGAAAACTAGTTGGTAAAAATAGATTCTCACCATAAGATGGGCTTGCTTCTATTGCACAGTTCCTCTTGATGTACATGGCTGGTGATGGAGAATAAAGATAGACAATGGAAGAGTTTTGATTTTAGAAGAACGATTCTGGCGCCAAAGCAAAGTGAAGAACGATGTTGGCGCCAAAGCAAAGAGAAGGAACTAGGGATTTTCCCTTCTCCCGCGTTGTTTTCAGTTTTTAGTTTAACAGCGTTTATTTTAACTCTATTTAAGATTTTTCAGTCAGTTTTTTAACCTTTGTTAAGGGCTAGACTATATTTGTCCACTTTTACAAAGATAAGGGATATTTTATATTTAGTAATATAGATAAGGGACAAAAATACTCTCATAGGCATATTTAAAGGACTACCTAAGTCTTTTCCTCAAATTAAAAGTGGGAAGTTATTAAATTCAAAAGTTAATTACTTTTTTTACCTTTTTTAAAAATCTATTATTCTACTTATTTAAAAAATTAAAATATTTAAATAAAAAGAAGGAAAAATTATTCTGAAGAGGTGTGTATGTTGGAACGTTTCACATTGGTAATGAAAAGTTTTGTTTAACCATGCCTTTTCATGCACTCATTTACAATAAGTGGGAAGTTATTAAAGTCAAAAGTTAATTACTTTTTTACCCTTTTTAAAAATCTATTATTCTACTTATTTAAAAAATTAAAATATTTAAATAAAAAGAAGGAAAAATTATTCTGAAGAGGTGTGTATGTTGGAACGTTTCACATTGGTAATGAAAAGTTTTGTTTAACCATGCCTTTTCATGCACTCATTTACAATAAACAAAAATCAGGCGCATCCCTCCTATATGTAAATGCCACCTACAATCTTTCACTTCTCACAAAGCTTGTTAATCCGTTTTTGTTTCTGTCTCCGTTCCATTTTAATTGATTTTTAGTCTTTTTTTGTGATCCACAATATTTGATTATTTTCAGATAAAAAAAAGGAGTTAACTTTTTTTTTTCAAAGTTGTTCTTAGCATATGAGGGTCAAAGTGTTACATAATAAGACTAGGGGTGTTCAAGTTAGCTAAAAAGGAAAATTAGTTTGTTATGTTAGTTAATTGACAGTTGTACTGCTGTACATGTGATGTCATCTAGGTAGTGGAGAAGCTGTATATACAGCCTTGTATGTAACGAGAGAAAATAGAATTTCATAATACAATTTAATTTTCTCTTCTTCCTTCTCAATTCTCTCTCACAACTGAACATGGTATCAGAGTGGGCTTTAATGGGACTCTAGCTCCGATCCAGTTCCGGCGAGATTCAACTTTAAGGCAGGAACACAGAAGTGAAATACAGAGCAAAGGAATACTGAAATTCTGAGCTCAATTTTTCAAAGAAGCCATGGCAGAAAATGAAGTCAGCTCACTCGATCATAATCATCCGTTGTTTTTGCAAGCTTCAGACGCTCCTGGATTAGTCTTAATTCCGCTCAAGCTCACAGGCCTAGAAAATTACGCACTGTGAAGCAGGGCGATGAAATTGGCACTCCGGAAGAAAAGCAAGCTTAGATTTGTGGATGGATCGTGTGTAAAAGGTATGTATAAAGGTGCATTAGCAGAGCAATGGAAAAAATATAATGCAATTGTCCTATCGTGGATTGGTAGCACTGTATCAAATGAGTTGATGCCTAGTATTGTCTATCCATCGAATGCAAAGAAGGTATGGGCTGACTTCCAGGAAAGGTTTGATAGGTCAAATTTAACAAGGATATATCATCTTTGGACTGCTATTGCGACCTTGAGACAAGGAACAGACTCGGTCACTAGCTATTATTCGAAGATGAAGGACCTATGGGATGAACTGGATGTCATAGCACCTTTGGCTTCATGTGATTGTGAGGAGTCTAGGCCTTCAGTGGAACTTCTGAAAAACATTCATTTATTATAGTTTCTCATGGGATTGAACGAGAGCTATGGTAACATTCGAAGTAATGTCTTGGCAAAAAGGCATGTAATTATAGTGAATGAAGCCTATGCAATAGTTACACAAGAAGAAAGTCAAAGGACCCTAGGAGTCACAGATACATTGAAAGATCCTCTTACAATGCTGGCTGGAAAAGGTTATGAGTTTAAGCCTAAAAGGATAGGATTAATCTGTGATCACTGTGGTTACAAAGGACATTTAAAGGAAAACTGCTACAAGATAGTGGGATATCCACCAGATTTCAAAAGCAAGAAGAAAGGGCAAAACTCAAGAGGCAAAACTTATGTGAACAGTGCAACTAGTGAAGAGAAGCATGTGCCAATGATCCCCACACAAGGAAATTTCTTCACTGAGGAGCAATACAAACAACTGGTAAATTTGTTGCAGAAGACTACCACAGATGAGTGTTGCACTAATACTGCAGGTATCTTTACTTTAATGTCAAATGCAGGTGTTAGTGATCAAGATTGGATAGTGAATTCAGGTGCTACTCACCATGTGACACATTGTAAGAATGCCTTAAATAACCTTAGAAAGGCAGATCATAGAGCAGATGGAGTACAGTTGCCTACAGGCAGTAGAGCAGAAATTACACATACAGGAGATGCAGTAGTTTTAGGGAATAAAACTATTGAGGGAGTATTGTATGTGCCAGACTTCAAATTCAACATATTGTCAGTGTCTAAGCTCACTAGGAAATTATGTTGCTCAGTTGGATTTTATCCTGATTTTTGTATATTTCAGGGTCTTTACAATGGCAAGGTGATGGGGATTGGTAGAGAAAATAATGGGTTGTACCTAATAAGAGAAAATTTGTCAATAGCAGCAATCAGTTTCTTGAAGGAGCATGGAGAAACAACACTACGGCGTCTAAGGCTTGGTCATGCATCAACCAAGGCAATGCAGCATATTTCAGAACTGAAGAATAAGATACAGACAGGTAGAGGAAACAACTGTGAAGTATGTCCCTTAGCAAGACAGTGTCGATTACAATTTCCAACTAGTAGCACTAGATCAAGTAGTTGTTTTCAACTCGTACACATGGATGTTTAGGGACCTCATAAGGTACCTAAATATGACAGAAAGCTTTATTTTATCACAACAGTATATGATTACAGCAGGTTTACTTGGGTATGCCTAATACAGTCTAAATGTGAAGTAGTTACTGTGATTAAAAACTTTCTTGCAATGATAAAGACTCAATTTGAAGCTACTGTGAAGATTGTTAGATCAGATAATGGTACAGAGTTTTTCAACTCTCAGTGCAATACTTTATTTGATTCTCTGGGAATTATACACCAAAGTAGTTGTCCATACACCCCACAACAAAATGGGATGGTTGAACGAAAGCATAGGCATATACTGGAGGTTGCAAGAGCCTTGAAATTTCAAAGCTCAATTCCTAAGAGATTTTGGGGTGACTGTGTAAGAACAGCAGTGTATTTGATAAATAAGCTGCCTACTAGTATCTTGCAAGGAAAATCTCCTTATGAATTGTTGTTTAGAAAGCCAGCTAAAATAGATCACTTAAGGGTGTTTGGTTGCTTATGTTATGCAAGTAACTTACCTAAGGGTGATATGTTTGCAGCTAGAGCTAAGAAGGCTGTTCTCATTGGATACACAGAAGGGTTATAGGTTATATGATTTAGAGAATAGAAGCATCTTTGTTAGCAGAGATGTGGTCTTTAAGGAGCAGAGTTTTCCTTTTGAGAAAGATGTTGATTCAGACTGTACAGAGGGTTTATTTGCTTCACAACCTCCAGTTGTGGAAGAAACTAGACATCAACCACAAGCTCCTATGATTACAACTCCACCTCAGAGCATACAAGTGCCAGTTAATGCAAATGGCACCATAGAGGTAGAGACTGCTGATATGGATTTGGTCACAGACCATGCAGAATGTAGTGATAATCATGAAGCTTCAGATAATCTGGATCCAGCCATAGTTCATGTAGAGTCTGATATGCACCATGAGATCCCAGCAGATGATGCAGCAAATGAGAATCTCTTTCCTATCATCTTGGAACCAGAAGTTGAGACAAGCATAGAAGAGGCAGGATCAGAAGATGTACACTCACAGTCACCATCTATAGAGGGACAGACTAGGAAATCTAATCGACAAGGAAAGGGAAGGCCTCCTGTATGGCTTAAGGATTACATCACTAAGGCCAAGACACATACAAATACTATTCTATCTCCTGCTTACCAGTCATTCCTCAATGTTTTTTCAGTTTTAACTGAACCACAATCCTTCAAGGAAGCTGCACATGATCCAAGGTGGATAGAAGCCATAGATCAAGAAATTAGAGCGCTTGAAGAAAACCATACATGGGAAAGGGGTTATTTACCAAAAGGAAAGAAACATATTGGTTCTAAATGGGTGTTTAAGATCAAGTATAAGTCATCTGGTGAGATTGACAAGTTTAAGGCACGGCTGGTAGCTAAAGGATACACACAACAAGAAGGGCTAGACTATCATGAGACTTTTTCACCAGTTTCCAAAAATGGTAACTGCGAGAACTGTCTTAAGCATAGTAGCCTCAAAAGGATGGATCCTCTATCAAATAGATGTCAATAATGCATTCCTCCAAGGGGATCTTTATGAAGAAGTTTACATGGTTTTGCCACAGGGTTTCAAACAACAGGGGAAGAACAAAGTCTGCAGATTGTTGAAGTCACTCTATGGGCTGAAACAGGCTTCAAGACAATGGAATATTAAACTTACAGATGCCTTAGTGGGAGCAGGGTATCAACAGAGTGCATATGATCATTCTCTATTCACCAAACAGACATCACACGACATTGTGATTATATTGGTGTATGTTGATGATCTCTTGATTACAGGCAGTAATATTTCCTTAGTAGAAAAGGCCAAAAACACATTGCATAACAGCTTTAAGGTAAAGGATTTGGGTGAACTCAGATATTTTTTTGGGGATTGAGGTGATGAGATCAGATCAAGGAATATTGTCGAACTAACAAAAATATGCACTGGAGTTAATCTCTTCCACAGGCTTGGCTGCTGCTAAACCAGCATCTACCCCTATTGAGTTAAATCAGAAATTGACCACTACAGAGTATGACAAACATGTTGGGCACAATGGTGATGAAGAGTTGCAAGATGTGGGGAGCTATCAAAGACTAGTAGGGCAGTTACTCTATTTAACCATTACACGACCTGATATTTGTTTTGCTGTGCAAGTTCATAGCCAATTCATGCAGCATCCCAAACAATCACACTTAACTGCAGCACTTCGAGTGGTTAGGTATATTAGGGGTCACCTGGTCTTGGCATTTTCCTCAAAAAGGTCCTATCACCCACCTTTCTGCCTTCTGTGATTCAGACTGGGCAGCTTACCCAAACACACGAAGGTCGATCACTGAATATGATGTTAAGCTTGGGGATTCCTTGTTGTCATGGAAGTCAAAGAAGAAGCAGACAGTGAGTCTGTGATGACCCGGCCCGTCGTCACGTGACTCACCTCCCCGATTTCCCCATTTTCTGCTTCCTTATCTTTTACTATAAGAGTCTTGAGTGAATGAGTCGATTTGGATTGGTTTTGGATGGAAATGAGACACATAGTCTCTTTAAGGAAGGTTTGCCTTGGAAAAGTCAATCGGATGTTGACTTATGAGTTAGAGGGCTCGGATGTGATTTCCGGTGATTCGGTTAGCTTCGGGGGATGATTTGTGACTTAGGAGCGTGATCGAAATTGGTTTCGGAGGTCCGGTGTAGAATTAGGCTTGAATTGGCGAAGTTAGTATTTTGGCGAATTCCGGTTGTTAGGTGAGATTTTGATCCGAGGGTTGGAAAGGGATTCCGAGAGTTGCCATAGCTTCTTTAGGAGATTTTGGATATGTGTGCAAAATTTCAGATCATTCGGAGGTGTTTTGGTAGGGTTTTTGATCAAATGCGTAATTCGAAAGTTTTGGAAGAACCTAGGCTTGAATCCGATGTAATTTGAGGGTTTTGGTGTTAATTATGGTATTTTGATGATTAGAGCAAGTTTGAATGATGTTTTAATATGGATTGGCACTTTGGGTTGAGGTCCCGGGGGCCTCGGGGTGATTTTTATAGCCATCGGGATGAAATTTGGACTTATGAGATTGCTGGTATGCCTGGTTTCCGGTATCTCCGCATCTGCGGAAGAGGAACCGCAGATGCGGTTGTGCAGGTGCGGAAGAAAGAGCGCAAAAGCGGTCATTGGCCTGGATGGAAGGATCCGCAGATGCGGTAGGTAAGCCGCATCTGCGAGGCCGCAGATGTGGTAAAATAGTCGCAGGTGGGTAAAGATGAGGCATTGGTGCTTCCGCAAAAGCGGCCAAGTATCCGCAGAAGCGGGGTCCGCATATGCGGATAGGGGACCGCAGAAGCGGTCGTTGGTTTAATGAAAATCCGCAGAAGTGGAATTTTAACCGCAGAAGCCGTAGCCGCAAATGCGGTAAAGGAACCGCAGATGCGGAAATCACTGTTCTCATAAGGGTTTTAAAGCTTATTTTGTTCCGCGAGCTTAAGTCCATTTCCACCTTTTTTGATCGACCTTGAGAGCTCTTGGACGGAATTTGAAGGGGATTTCGACTAGGTGTGATTGGAGGTGAGTTCCTTGGCCTAAATACATGAATTAATGGTAGAATTTGCATTGAAATTTGTGGAAATTCATCAAAAGAGGGTGAAGCTAGGGCTTGAGAATTTGGTATTTCAAAGTGGAATTTGAGGGGTCAAATGGACTCCGATTTTTGTAATTTTGATATGTATAGACTCGTGGCGAGATAAGGAATCCGGTGATGTTAATTTTCTGATTTTTCGAGAAGTGGGCCCGGGGCTCGGGTTTTGTCAACTTCGTGAATTTCGATGTTTTTTGAGTCTTTTCGATTGGGTTATATTCCCTTAGCGTATTGTAACGTATTCGTTGTGGTTTTGGCCAGATTCGACGCGCGAGGAGGTTGATTTGCGAGATAACGGCATAGCGGGTTAGGACTTTGGCCGGCTTGAGGTGAGTAATGGTTATAAATGATGTCCTGAGGGTTTGAAACCCCGGATTTGCACAACGTAGTGCTATGTTGAGGTGAGACACACGTTGCATGTCGATCGTGGGGTCCATTACTGCTGGGGATTTGGACTTGGTCCATCCCGATTGATGATCCTACTGTATTTTTGACTGAGGCTTAATTAATATCATTACAGTTTGGGCTAGTAGCCATGTTTGGGGCCTGGTGCCGACCTGTAGAACCCATAGGGGCATTTGTACTGATTGACCTCACTTTACTTGTTAAAAATCACATCCTCAATCATGTTTCTAACTGTTTAATAAAATATGAACTGGCTTTGAAATGGCTAAACCAAAATGAGAGTAATATGAGGGCTGAAATCCCTATCTTATCTTAGTATGCCCGAGGGGCGAAGTTTATATTGACTGAGAGGGGTTGAGAACCCAATAGTGAGGATGACTGATATATTATATGGATCGGGTTGTACGCCACAACAGTAAACTTATATGGATCGGGCTGCACGCCGCAGCAGTATAGTATGTGGATCGGGCTGCACGCCGCAGCAGTATAGCGCTTGGGCTGTAGGAGTCCCTCCGGAGTCTGCACACCCCCAGTGAGCGCAGTCGACTATTATTATTGGATCGGGCTGCACGCCGCAGCAGTATATATATATATATATATTATGGATCGGGCTGCACGCCGCAGCAGTATATTTACACGATCGGGCTGCACGCCGCAGTGTTATACTATGATTTCGGTTATTGTGAGAAACAAATGAGTTGAGTACTAGCTTAAAGGATTTTCCTGGCTTCTTCATTTCCTTGCTGTTTAAATGTTCTTACTGCTTTGATATAGAACTGCTTAGTGCTCTTTACGAGATTTCTTTCCGTCAGTCATTATTTATTGCTATTACTCACTGAGTCGGAGTACTCACATTACTCCCTGCACCATGTGTGCAAATACAGGTATTCCGGAGGCGTAGATTGAGTTGTCTCTGCTGTTCAGATCTCACCGGAGTCATGGAGGTAGCTGCATGGCGTCCGCAGACCCGATTTCTCCCTCTATCCTCTTTACTTTCAGTATTTTAGACTATCTTTTGTTTAGACTGTTTCTCAGACTTGTATTAGAGGCTCTTGACTCATGACACCGGATCGGTGGGCTTGTAGTGATGTTATTACGTTCTTTTCGCGCATTGTATCCACTGTATCAGAATTGTGTTTATGTTAATTTGGTATTTAAACTCTGTTAATTGGTAACGAACTCTATGTGAGGAATTGAGAGTGCTGGAATGGTCGGGCTTGCCTAGCATTGTGTTGGGCGCCATCACGACCGGGGTTGGGGTCGTGACAGAGTCGTAGCTCAGCTAAAGCTGGATATAGAAGCCTTGTTGCAGTACAGCTGAAGTTACTTGGCTTGTTGGATTGCTGCAAGAATTGAGTATTGAGATACATCAGCCTGTTGATGTCTATTGTGATAGTAAAACTGCACTTCAAATAGCAGCAAATCCTATTTTTCATGAACGAACAAAGCACATCGAGATAGATTGTCACTTTGTTCGAGAAAAAATTAAGGCTGTCCTGCTTGCTCCTCATCACATCTCGACCAAACTTCAGTTGGCTGATCTCATGACAAAGGGACTTGGTGTTGCTCAACCTTCCTTCCTTCTTTCCAAGCTTGGCGTGTTCAATGCTTTCCACCCTCCAGCTTGAGGGGGAGTCTTAGCATATGAGGGTCAAAGTGTACATAATAAGACTAGGGGTGTGCAAGTTAGCTAAAAGGGAAAATTAGTTTGTTATGTTAGTTAATTGACAGTTGTACATGTGTTGTCATCTAAGTAGTGGAGAAGCTGTATATACAGCCTTGTATGTAACGAGAGAAAATAGAATTTCAGAATACAATTTAATTTTCTCTTCTTCCTTCTCAATTCTCTCTCACAACTGAACAGTTGTCCTTGGAGTAAAGAGCCTAGAAGTATTTATTATATTTCTAAAGAACAAACTAAGGTTAATATGATCAATTTTATTATTAATTAATACTAAAAGATGGATTCCTTAATATGTGTGAAAATAACCAAAAAAATCAATTAAAGTGGATCGGAATGAGTATTAAACTTCAAATTTTTTGCGTAAATGCTCGACGCTAAATTTCTACCACTTCTTTCTGTGCTATCAGTAGGAGTGCTTCTGTTGACAAATTTGATTCTAGGAAATTACCCGATGAAATGTATCTCTTGGCGCTGTTTGTGGCTTAAAATGATACAAGGGTGTGAATTCTTTGTTTTTATATCTGTTATTTTGTATTCTTTTGGACTATTAACTATTTTTCGTGTGTATTAAATGAAAGTAAATTATACTTGGTATCTGTTGAAGTACGCTTTTGTATTTTTTTCCCCTTGCATATGCTGGTTTAATTTAGTATCCATAGATTACGACTATAATAATATGTTTTCGGGTTAATTTTTTTCCTTGATCGTTTTTGGAGATTAAAAAAGAAAGATAAGTATGATCTCCTTATGTTTTTCATTTATTTGTTCACGTGAAGGAAAAAGATGTCAAAATAATCATTGGTATTAATTAGTATATTTATGAATGAAAATATATACTAATTAAAATAAGTTAATGAAAAAGTTACAGATTTTAAAAAAAAAAAAAGGCCAACTCTCATGATTTTCAAAGGTAATAATTGGATCAAATACCTTGATTAATAATATGTATATATCTTTATCAATTGTTAGATAATTTTTATTTCCTAATTATAAAGCTCAATAAGATGGTTGTAGGTGGAGCGGAATATAGGGATGTATAAGAGTTTCTTCATTTATTGAGTTATTAAATAGAATCAAATTATTATTATTATTATTATTTTACTTACATTTCTGTCTTTAACTTATATTATCTATTTCTCAAACATAATTTTAATATTATAATATTATTTATGTGTTTATTTAAAAAGAAATTTTACACTTATTGAGTTGTGGTACATGCACTATACGTTTGGATTAAATCTATATCTATTTTTATATTATATTAAAAATAGGAACCCAAAAACGTAAAAGTTAAATTATTAAAATTCCACTAATTTACATAAAATATCTTACTTATTAAAAAAAACTTGAAAAATTCAAAATTATGAGTTGTGACCGTTGGCACAATTTAGAACCAAATAGATGGTCATTGGCAAATATATAACACGTGTTGCAACTTTGTCAAGGATGTCATAGCATTATAAAAAGTCACACATGCCATTTCCCCGAAGGCACCGATTGGAAACGATATTTAGTTTTGAAAGAGGCATTTCTGTTACCATATCATTTTCTAGGTAAGGACAACTCAAATTTCACCCATGAAAAAAACGAAAATGGCTTTCACTTGTGATCGGGTCCAAGCCTACACTACTATTGAGTAGCGAGGATGGTCGACGCAGTTTTACCCAATAAGGTCGGGATCGAATCCACAGGGAGTTAATTTATTTGGAGTTAGATTTATATTCGAGTCTAGATGTGTATTTTTCTCTTAATTACACTTCCACACATGGTTGGTTTGTTTTCTACTTCTACTATAGCATGCAATAGTTAAAACTAAGTACAATATTTTTTATGTTGATTTTTAAGGGTTTAAAAGGACTAGGGCAGTGACTTCCACCTAGGTGGATATCTAACAGGTAGCAAGAATCTAGGGCAATCATGTGATTAATTGGGGTCGTAGTATAACTATCACACCCAGATACTCACTCTAAACCTCTCGGTAGTTTGAGTGATTTTGCCCGACTTGGCTTTCTCAAGTCCAAATGGGTATTCATGCAATACAAGTGATGTTAGTTCAAGTCGGGTATTACTATCTCTAGGTTTAACCCTTTAATTTGGGCTATCAATTTCTTGAGCTCACCCCAATTCCTTGTTAGCCTAATTTTCTTAGACTTAGTCCCTCTTTCTCAAGTAGAGACTAAGTTATAAAGGCATGAATCAGTGTTTGCAACCACTAATTCCATAGCTCTAGCAAGAACTAGGCTAAATACTACTAACACATACACATTCAAGCCCTAAAATTCAAGACCCATCAAATACCCATACTAGGGTTGAGTCACAACCCTAGCTATGGGTTAAGCTATTCATGGAAATAGCAGAAATCAAAGATGAAATATAGATAAAATCCATAATACTAGATTAAAAGATGAAAAGCTAATGTTAACAGATGAATCTAATAAAAAATTGCCCAAAATAGAATATACAGCCGTCTCACGTGCTCAGCAAAAGCAAAACTTAACCTAAAAATGTGAAAAAGATCTACTTATACTAAGCTAAAATTTCCGGACAAAAATACCCCTGCGGAGGTTTTGTGGCCGCGTAATTCTTACCGCAGCCGCACTCTTGCTTTCACGGCCGCATGACCGCGGTCCGCTTTTTCATCATCTGGATCTAGGCTGAGATTTGTTTCGCGGGCCGCATACTTTCCATCGCGGCCGCGTAGTGGATGTTTGCAGCCGCATAATTCCACCGCGGACCGCACTCATTATTTTTGCTTGAAATGTTACTTCTCTGAATCTCATCCACCGCGGTCCGCATAATTCCAACCGCAGCCGCGGTGAGACTTTTCCTGCCGCACATTTTTGGCGCGGACCTCGCTCAACAATTGGCCTTGAAGTGTACTCCCTAATTCTTCACCTCGCGGACCGTGTATTTGTGATCGCAGCCGCGTTGTGGATTCCACTGCCGCACAATATTTGTGCGGTCCGCGGTTCAGGTCTCCTGGCCCAGTCTTGGTTTTTGTTCCCAGATTTGACTCCTTTGTGAGCTGATTATGCCTCTTTTGGCTCATTTTGATCAGTTCCTGCAAGCAAGCATATTACATTAATTTTCGGAAATACCTTCACGCATTTTAAGCCAAAAACGCAAGTAAAAGAGAGCAAATAATAGGTTAAAATCCTCACTTATCAAGTCCCCCCAAATTTAAGCGTTTGCTTGTCCTCAAGCAAATAAGATAATTCCCACCTCCACTAAAATAAAATAGAAAGATATTTCAGCTTCCCTAATATAAATCAAACATGCATCAATTGGGACTAACAATTACCCTCAACATAAATGAATTATCAACAACACACAACCTTTAGAGTACCATAGTTATAATGGGACACAAGAGCATCAAGAGTTGACTTAACTCACCAAAGGAGTTCGCTCTACTACGTAGGTCATTATGGAACCCAAACTCATCCTCCTCTACTCTTCATAAGCAAATCTCACTTTAGATTGTAGCACTCAGAACAAAGATTGTGAAGAAGTACGCTCATCTCTCTCAAGGGAATGTCACAAGTCCAGCTCTAAGTACCATAAGTTTGCCCCTTATGTAAATCACCACTAATGTAAGCTCACTCAACTCGAAATCATATAGGGCTTTTGCGGGAATGTAATGAAGGCTTTTGCATCAAGGTAGGACTTATTTGCATATGATGGTTTTATCTTTTCTTAAGCACTCCATTTTCTCATTTCGGCTCATACTTTCTTGACTCTTTGAGTCATTTTCTTCTTCCTTAGGGAAACTAAAGAGACACACTATCACTCTTTCTTGCTCATGACGATCATTTTTCACCTTTTCTAATTCCATGCCTTTCATCATTGTTTTCTTTGAATCCCTTCACTTTTCTATCTTATTCACTTTCTTGTTGGCATATTTCTTTTTGGCTTTTCTTTCTTTTCTTTTGTCTTCCCTTTTCTTCATTTGTACCTTTTATCACTTTCACATTCTTCGTCTCTCCCCCAAACTTACGCTTTTGCCAATTGTGAATGCTAAGAAAAGATCGGTTGCCAAGAGAGGGTCATTATAGAACGGATAAAGGCTTGTATCGTGGTTATTGAAAGAAAAAGGGCTTCGGCTCAAAGGGGTTGACTAGGGACATCATATTGGTAGGCTGCGGAAGCTTTCAAGTTTCAAATTAGATCAAGGAGAGCCTACAATCATTTTTGAAGTCGAGCTACACTTAGAATTTCGCCTAGACAAATATTCAGGGCAAGTTCTTGACTTGTTGGCACGAAACTTGGACTTGAAATTCAATACCTCACCTCACAAGCTATTGGATAGTTAAAAAGACCAGAGTCGAGGGCCCACAACAACACTAGCTAAGATTGAGCATCACAAATGGCTCCAAGAAACCACTCGATGATTGTTTAGTCAACACAAGAGTCTAAAGGTCACAACTAGAACTATTATTTACCAGTCAACTTGTTTCTAACCATAAGGTTGAAGGTAAATGTGCTAGGCCCAAGTGAAGCCTGCTTGAGAAACTTTTATTCATTACTACAATTTTCATCAAAACATAAAGAAAAAAGACTCAATCCCTTAAGAAGGTTGTCACGCCATCCATCATCGGGAAGGGCCACCCTGTTCACACAACATCTACCTTTGGAAAGAACCGTGGCATTAAGAAAACTAAAGGCTTATTGTCCACATAAAATATAAAAAGAAGCTAACAACTTAAAAAGAAACTACTAAAGGAAATAAGAAGCTATGAAGTAACTACGAAAATCAAACTGAATATATACAAGCTTGAAGTAAAGTGAATATTTACATAAAGGCGAAATACATAAAGGGCCCCTTTAAGTTGTCCACAACGGTCACTTGAACACCTCAACTACCCAAATATCCAACTAGACACTTTACCGAATATATATGTGTGTCATTTGGACACCTTTGTTCAACATATCACATGCGTGAAATGCAATCTTTGGTTACATGGTAAATGAACCAATAAGATAATAACACGTGTAATGCTGAATTAAAATGATAAACAATAATTTAAAAAGAAATTCAATAAACTAAAAAAATAAAAGAAAAACCCAAAACCCAACTTCTGCCCACGCCTCCACCTTCGAACACTGCTCCGCCGCTGTATTTCTTTGTCGGCGACTAATCAATCCCACCACCTTCCCTGTTCCCAATTCTCCCTTTCCAAACCCACCTTTCACTTCATCACTGACCCATGACCCATTCCGTTTTCACTATACTTGCACCAGTTTAAACCCTTTCATCCGATCCTGTAAGAATCAAGAAGAACAATTGCTCAATCTTTATCGTCTGAGCTTGTCAAACAACTGGACACCGAATCTCTCTCCATTCCGGAAAGACTCCATCTTTCTTTCTCCCACCGAACTTTAACGCCTTCCCTGATCCTTACCACACTCAATCTTTCCCCAGATGCTGGCAGAACTGTTCTAGGGTTTTTCAAATGGGTTAAATCCAAAGAAAGTTTCAAACTTGATGATGAAGTTGTGTCTTTCTTTGTGGATTATTTTGGGAGGAGAAAGGATTTTAAAACTGCAAATGATGTGCTTACTGATGGCCAAGGGGTAATGGTATGATTATTCTAAGGATTTTGCCGAACAGAATTCTGATGATTTTCTAACTTTAATTATGCTGGGACTTCCTTTTAATGGTGAAGTGTGGCGTTGAGATTAGTGGGTTAAGGTGGAGAAGATAGTGGAAGAAAATTTTGGAGAAGAAGGGGAGCATAAGTGGGCTCCACCAGTTAAATTAAAAAAAAAGAAATAAACACAATTTTTAAAGGCTTCACTTGCTGCAAGGCGAGTGTAGTACACACATTTTGCCATGTCACTTTGAAGGGTTTAAGAGACACATTAAAACATAGCTTGAGGTGTCTACTTGATAAATAGGTCTGTTGAGGTGTTCAAATGACCGTTGTGGACAACTTGGAGGGGCCATTTATGTATTTCACCTTACATAAATGAAAATGAATATATACATCAAATGGTAAAAATATATACATACCAAATGTGAAAGTAACGAATATATACATACCAAAAGTAAAATAAAGAGAAGTAAAGATAAAGAAAAACAGTCTCATAGTTATTACATACCAACGTTATCAAATTATCACCAAATCAAAATAGACCACCCCTCAAATAAATAATAGCATTGTCCTCAATGCTAATATCAAAATAAGATCAGGGAGAGGGGTAGAGAGTAAAGAAAACTCCCCATGTGGTCTGCATCGGGTCAGATACATAAGTAGGGTCCTCGGACTGCATAGGATCAGCAGCTCCCTCCGGGTCCTCTAACTGTATCTCCAAATCCTATGATTGGGGAACTACGGGGTTGCGGAGCATCTGGATCATCTCCTCAGCACTATGTGTAGTGGCAGTCGGCTTCTCGGACTGGCTAGCTGCCGACGCCTCATGTTCTGCTGCCTGTGCTGCTGGGACTTGCTCCTCCATAAGCAAATCCAGTAGGATGTCTCCAGCAGAAGTAAACCTCTCTACCTCCTTCTTCAGCTGCTCCACTGACTTCTTTGAGGCCCGAGTCTTCTTCATCTTCTTCATTTGCTCGCCCAGATCCTTGATAGCCTTACCCTGCGTATCCAAAGTCTTCAGGATCGTCTTCTGGTTGTCCAGGAGATTCTTCTGGTTGTCCAAAAGCTCCTTCAATGAATCCTCCACTGAAGGAGGTACCTAAAGTTGTGTTGGGGCTGACTATGCTGCTACTGCACTGGATAAGACAGACAGCTTTGATGTAGCTGCCTACATCCAGTTGTTGATGCTGGATAATATTTGAGAAACCCGTAGTGCAGTCTGAGGGTAAGTGGAAGATGAGGGCACAGATAATGGCACCTCTGTTTTAAAAGGCAGAATTCAGACTCGCCCGGGACTCGCCCCGGGGCGGAGCACTCGTAAAACGCCCCTGGGCTTATGTGTGGGGCTTAGTTCCGTGAGACTTGTGCCTCGGCCATCGGGGCTTACGCCCCGGACACGCCCAACGCCCAGCGCACTGGGCTCGCCTAATAGAACTTTATGCAATTGTATGTAACTAACGTTGTAAATTTTCAAATTTTCTTAATAAATCGTTGACTGCTCAAAATTACTTTTTTCCTAAGTATAAATTATTAAGTTGGGAGTATTGTCAGATTAAAATAAAAAATTATTGCACGTTATCCACTAAGACTGCTATGATAGTTAATTTTAAATAAATCTTTCATTTAAAAGTATTTATTTATTAGCTATTGTTATGTCTTTACTGTATAATAGTCCATAATTTTTGTTATAATTATTTTTCTATTTTTTTCACATTTACGAGATACAATACTTATTAATTTAATAGCTCAGTATTAGCTAGCAACAATGTACAAATATTTAGTTATCATGGTATTGTATGGTGAATTATGTGTCACTTTATTAACTTGTTGAGTATATGAGAATCATATTTAAATTGTGAATTATATTTTTATAAAAATTCTCTTTCAAATAGAAAGCATATTAAATAAAAAGAGTATTTTAAGAAAAATATCAAATTATAATATTGAAATTCTTTCAAGATTCATGACTCCTTAAGAGATACATATAAGATTTCGTATCGAATACATTACTTTTGATGTTTGAGTTGTAACGACATTGCAACTATTCGCATATTATGATATATGTCATACTTTTTGTATTACTCATAGTTGAATTATAATTTATTAATATTTTAAATATATTATTTTTTATAACTCTGTGATTTTAATATAATTATTTTATATTTTATATTATTTTAAAATTCATGAAATTAGTAAAATTTAAAGATCTGTGGGACTTACGCCCCATGTCTCAGGGCTTACGCCTCGCCTCGTCAGAGGTAAAACGCCTCGCCTCACGCCCCCGCCTTTTAGAACATTGAATGGCACTATGACAGATGGCCCAGATGAAGGAGGAGGCATGGCAGCTGAAGATCCCCCTGTTGTGGAAGGCTCTGACCCGGTGGCCACTATCCTTGGCTCTTTAGACTGGCCAGTGGAGATAGCAGCTTTACCCAACGCTTTAGGGTTGTTCGGTCCTTGGAGGCTATACCAGGAGAAGGGCTTTTTAGGTTTGCCTTTGTGTCATAATGCTTCTTCTCAACTCCTTGGTCCTCAAAATACATGGTGAGGAAGTTGGGGTAGGGGTAGGATCTTTCTTCCTTTCCAACTGCCTTGGTGATGTGGTAGTACATGAGGTTCCCCACGTTGATAGGATACCCCACCATGATGGAGGCTATCAAGATTGCCCAAGAGAGTGGGAGGACATTGTCATGCTGACACGGGTCCAGCCGGCTGCACAAAAATGTAGACCACCATTTGGCTTCAAAGCTGAGGGTGTTTCTGTATATTGGGACTCCAGCTGTGAGCCATGCCGATGTCGTCCCTGGGGCTAATATCTCCGCCAACCATGGACGGGCTGCTTCATCAAGTTCCAGCTTTTCCAAGTATTGCACGACTTCCACATCCTCAAAACTGGCATATTCATTCAATGTGTAGCCATCAAACTGGATCTTCAAGTTTCGGACCTTTGTCATAGTGATGTCCTTTCTGATGTGGGCAACGTTTGCATAGAACTCTTTGACAAGATATTCATTTGCATCCAGTACTTTGTTGGTGAAGAATTTCCACCCTTTTCTCTCCTCAAACTGCCTCTTGACATTTGGATTGTGGGGAAGGAGGTCTCTCTCTATGAACTCTCTCTCAAGAGCGACCTTTGGGGCCACCATTCTCGGAACTTCAGATAAGCTATTTCGCTCACAAATCTATCAGCCCACACCTCGGGCTTTCTAGACCTGGTCAACCCCCCAACATTGGTGTCACCCCCTCTCCCGTCATCCAGGACCTCGTCATCATCAACAGTAATAGGGGCAGCAGGTGAGGCCGAAGTTGTAGCAGGTGGGGAAGATGGTGCCGAAGCCTCACTACCTTCCTCTGAGCCATCAGACGACTCAGACGAAGAGGTAGGTTCATCAACTACATGGAATTTCCCCTAAAATTGTGAGGGGACATGTGTTGGCACAGAGTCTCCTTCCGAAGCTTCCTGGGAAGGGACATACTCACTGGTGTCTGAATGGTCCGCTGCTCTATCTGCAACTTTGATGGAGGCTCTTAATTTGCCAATCGACTTTTGCACTGCTAGGGGTATCTTAGTCTTTCCTTTACCCCTGCCTCAGGAGGGTTCTACCCTCCCTTTAGATGTATCACCTCTGCCTCCTGAAATATAGTTAGAAAAAGGGCTTCAAGCATGTGTTAAACAAAATACAGATGAAATGCAACACTACTTCTCACAACAGGGCACCGTGGACCACGTAAAAGTGAGCGCGGCCGCGAAATGCCCATCGCGGACCGCGGAAAAATGAACGGGCCACGAAGAGGTCAGATTCAGACTACTGACTCTTTGATCTTGGACTAACGCGAACCGCAAAAAGTTGGATGCGGCCGCGAATGATCAATCACGGACCGCAAAAAAGTGAACGCGACCGGGAAAGCAACTAATAGATTCTCTGAAGTTCAAAGGCGCGGACCGCGAGAACATAAACGCTACCGCGAAGGACCAACCGCGGACCGCATAAAATTGACTGTGGCCGCGAACTTATATCAATACTCAGTAAGCAAAATATAGGGTATTGCGGACTCCGAAAAATTGAACGCGGCCGCATACCCTACCGCGGTCCGCAAAAAATTGACCGCTGCCGCGAAATTCAAGAGAGACTGGTACTGACAAACATTTTAGCCTAGGGTTTTCACTAATTACTTAAGAATTGTAGAAATTGATCATGCAAAGTTCACCCCATCCCCCATTAGGCATACAAACACTACCCACGTGTATTTGAGCAACAATTAAGCATTAATTAGAGGTTATGGCATGTATCTACCCCTAACTAAAAAGAAAAACTAAAACAAAGAGAAAAGAAAAGAAAAAGATAAAATCATATCATGGAATTGAGCATACCAGTTGTAAAATTGCAGTAGGAAATGAACTCTTGATGTGAATGAGATGAAAATTGTGAGCTAGAAGAGATGAACAGTGCTTTTAGACACTGTGGGACCCACCGCCTTACCTGAGCGCAGTTGCAAAATTTTATCGCGGTCCGCACTCGTTACCTTTTTGTAGAGCTGCTTCAAACACAATGTTGCGGTACGCAAAATATTGATCGCGGCCGCCAAATTACCGCGGTCCGCAAAAGTGTGAACGCGGGCGTGAAACATGAAGGGACTTTGACAGGCCAACTTCAGAGAGTTGGCATTTTCCGAAAACCAACTTCGCGGTCCGCATCAAAGTTGTGCGGCCGTGAAGTGCTTACGCGGTCCGCGAAATTTTGGGCGCAGTCCGCGAACTTTTGTCACTTAGCCAACTTTCTCCCTTGTCAATTTCCTGCACTGCACATCCAATTCCTACACACACTTCACAACCAGTTAGTTCAACACAATGGCTATTCTAAGAAGAAAATCAAAAGAAAAAAAACACATGGGTTGCCTCCCAAGAAGCGCCTGACTTAACGTCGCGGCACGACGCATGAGACCATTAGTCACTTGAGATGAATCAATGCCATAACGTGGCCATCATCAACCTTACCAAGGTAGTGCTTCACTCGGCGCCCATTGACTCTAAAGATCTCACCATTCTTGTTTTTCAAATCTAGAGCACCAAAAGGAGTTACATGCACCACTTCAAAGGGACCGCTCTATTTTGACTTTAGCTTTTCTGGAAACATCCATAACCGAGAGTGTCACACCTCCTTTTTACTACACCCACAAGGGTGTAAAGGAGTTTTTCCAATTAAAGGACAATCGGAACGGGATTTATTGTTGATATGCAGAGTCGCCACTTGGGAGATTAATGGTGTCCCAAGTCACCGGTTGAATCCCGACCCGAGGAAATTATTGACTCTGTTAACAGTCCGCGAACCAGAAATCCGGATAAGGAATTCTGTTAACCCGGGAGAAGGTGTTAGGCATTCCCGGGTTCCGTGGTTCTAGCATGGTCGCTCAACTGTTGTATTTGATTTATCTGATTTCAAAACATGTTCTAGCTTATGTGTTTTTTATTCGTACCCGCTTTTTATTTTTATTTTAATGAGAATTGTAACGTTGTGAAAATGCGTTTCAAACCACGTCGCACCAGTGCACCCGTGGTTATCAACACATTTCGACTCCATTGAGATTTGGATTTGGGTCACATAAATGTGCACCCGAGTTTTAGGAAGGTAATTTTTATTACAACTGTGCCTAAAGAGACTAACGCGTTATTATTCTGGGGAGAGCCGTGAAATTCGCTAAACGGCCAATCTCGAATTCAACGTATTTTTAATATAATCAATTATTGAGGGCCCCGCAATTTGTGCGTTTTATTAAACGAGGCTCATTTCTTTTATTATTTGAAAGACAAACCTAATGCAATTATGATTTTCTATTTTATTTGTCTCTAATAATAAAAGAAATAGCCCTAGCCAATTAACATGCTCATACGTCCATGAGCCTCAGTATGTGGCTCCAGAGGCCTACCAGCGGGGTAGGCCAGTCCCACGAGCCAGGGGTAGGGCACCAGCAAGGGGTGCCCCACGGGGTCGCAGGGGACGGCGAGGAGGTGGTCATCAAGGGGGTGTTGAGGTACCTGTCGACCCACCTGTCGATGGACATGACGCGGAGTTCGGAGTTGGGGGCTTTGGAGATGATCAGCAGGGTTATATCCCTCATGCAGATGAGCCTTCCAGCAGCATGCCTTCATATAGCCTTCAGCTATCTTTGCCAGCATCGCAGGTCACCCCGTCAGGAGCATTGTCGATCATGGGTACATTCGACGGGGATGTAGATCAGTACTTCGCATGCCCATCTACCGCAGCTGAGGATCGGCCGACCCGGGACGTGGATGGCGGGCGCAGGTTGAGTTATCCATCGTCCCCGGCAGTTCATGCGGATCTACCACAGGCGGCGGTATGTTTGTATTACTTTAATATTTCAATTTGTTTTCTTTTTCTTAAATCGCTGCAATTAATTATTTCTATTTAAAGTGTTAAAGGAAATCAGGCTTTCAATTCATTGGGCCTCCAGACCTTGGACCTCGAGACTGATCCAGCCCAGCTCATGAAGAGCAGCCCAACAAGAGGTCCAAATTTTGATTGCAGAGGGTCAGGTGGCCTGGGCCTGTGATAAGCCCAATAGCGGACGCCAGTTTCACTTTTGGGCTAGTTAACATCTCAACGGGCTGTTACATATATGTATTTAAATCAAAGACCAAATCAACCAAATGTTGGGCTAATCTAAGAAGTAATTGACTCTGAAATTGCTTTTTGTTAATATTGATTCGAGGCAGGCTAGTGATATTGTTCCAATTTAATCCTCAGATTCATATGACACTATATTTGGCTTTACGTTAATTGCTTCTAACAATCAGATGTCCAACTATTGATTACAAAAAGGGAAAAATACGATTTCAAGGGCACTTCTACGTACAGAACCTTTCCAATCCAAACTAACACAATGGATGGACTTGTATTATACTAAAACTCACAATGAAATTCAACACAGCCCTAGATGATATAACTAGTACTGAAAATCCATTAACAATCTATTAACAGTCCATTGACAGTCCATATTCTCAATAATACATCTGAAATTATGGCTCAAATGAATCAATCACGCGAAAATTTTCAAAAAAAACAATAACAGTAAAGTTCAGGTGCAAGCATGTATTCCTTTATCATTTATACTTCAAACTTGTGGTTTATAGGTGAAGGCAATCTTCAACATCACTTGAGCATGAGAAAATACCTGGATTACATGAAATAAAGGAGAAGAGGAGGGTCAGCAGCAATATTCAACAGCTAATCTCAACAGGCCCCAATTTTATACCCAGAAACACACTCAAACACGGGCCGGAATAAATTGTAAGGCAACAGCAACAACAGATTCCAAAACAGACTCGATTGACCAGCTTCAACTCAAAAATCAAACCAAATAGCTCAAATACACCCAAAACTCATTCAAATTGGAATCCAGAACACTCTGAAACTTCAGTGATTGTAGTTGTGCTAAAATGTGCCAATCAGTGATTAAAATTCAAAAATCAGCCTAGAGAAATCGACGTACAGTACTTGTTTTTATTTTTGTTGTTTTTCTGAATATTTTTGAAGCCTAAGCTCCAAGGGAGTTTGAAATTTGAATCTCAGATCTAGGAAGCTTGGAGAATATTTTGGGGGG